>NC_092215.1:3776553-3809002 GCF_043381705.1 Parasteatoda tepidariorum
TCAACAAAGCACAAGCAGCCTGCCACAGATTACAAATCCTTCTTCAGAACCCTAAAATGGAACTTAGACTCAAACGTTTACTCTACATCTCAATGATCCGTCTCATCCTAACTTATGCGTCTCCAGCTTGGTGCAACATCTCCACATCACTCCTTAAAAACTCCAAATATACCAGAATAAAATCCTCAGGAAAATAACAAAAGCAAGATGGTTTATCCGAAATAAAAACATACATCGCGACCTCAACATAGATTTTTTAGATCATCATATTGTGAAGCTAAATTTCAGATTTTTTGAAAAGACCATAAATTGTGATACCGCAGGATTCAATGAAATTTTTACTTTTAAAAACTTAAAAGAAGACATAAACCTCAGGCCGATGGCAGCCTATTTTTGTAGTGACGTAATTTAATCTAAAATACGAAATATTTAATTTCCTTTTACTCCAATTGCATTCCAATCAACAGAAAGAACCACCTTAAAGATCACAATTCAAGACGAATGGGAAAAAGGCCGCTAACGGCCCCAGGCGCCCAGATAAATTTTGATGATGATGATGATCAGCGAAAGTGTTGGATTGTCGCAATGCAGTCGGTACTTTGTTTGGATTTATATCGTAACAGGTATTTTCCACGAACTTTTTTGTTTGATATTTTCGAAAATCAAGCGTTTCTTTATAGCTATTTTTAAACTATAGTAGTGAAGTAATACGGTTTTTGTGAAGTTCTGTGTAGGGAAGTTTTGTGTAGTGAAGTAATACGGTTTTGTGAAAACCGCATACTATTTAGTGAAGTAATACGGTTTTTGTATTAATTTTTTTCTTTACAATGAGCTTGTCAGTTATCGTTTTAAATTAAATATTGTATGTTATCTTGAGGTATAAATTAACTGTATATTACTTTCGCAAAAATAAAGTGACGATTGAGTCATTCAATAAATCCAAGTATGTAAAGTAAAGGACTAAGTTTTTCGAATTTCAAGGTTTAACTTTTTTCATTAATTATGATAAACTGTATAAAGTGAACAGCTTTCAATGGGGAACTTATTTTTTTGTAAAATATTCTATAACCAGCATGCTTATTGATATTCTGTAGTCAATCTGTCATGACTTGATATCTGTCCAGCACGGCTTTATTTCTATCTGCATTCTTCTCGATACAGCAAACTAGATTTTCTTTTAGATAAACGGTAGGAAATACCTAGTAAGAATCTGTTAATATTGCTCTAATGTTGTCCCTTTTGACAGTATACTTTCAAATGAAAACTCTACGTTTCTGTTGTGATATATCATTCTGTTTTCGTTTTTGCATCAGACGTAGCTTCTATATTTTATCTGCATGACAGAATATTTTCAAGTTTTACTTTTCAAGATATATTTGGCACTTACATCAGAAAAAGTCTGCAATTTGGAATATTTTTTTAAAAAAGGATTTCTAATGTATTTTTGTTTTTAGATATTTCTCTAACATGAAATAATCACAATTTCTAATTTTAAAGCTCTGATCATGGCACTTATGATACGGTATCGTAAATACTCTCAAAACCACATTACTAGGTAATCATTCTTTCAAACATTTTACAAATCGAAACATGTGCATTTCTCTTCATAAAATAAAATTTAGAAATTCCTGTTAGAACACATTGTTAGGTATGGTAATTGAAGATCAAAGGGGAATCTTCATACAAACTACGTTTCTTTTTTAAGGATTGCTAAGTTCTGACAAATCAATAACGTGGAAAATCTCTTCTCCCAGAGTTATTACAGTTAAGATGTGACTCAGTGAATATTCCGTGCCCTTCCGTATTTTTTCCTCACAATTTGTACATTAACATTTTCCGCCTTCATCTTAAATTACTCATTTTAAAATTTCATAAAGTTTTCAATTTAAAAATAAAACATTTGAAAAGTTTACATCTTAGATTTTTCCTGTAGTTAAAAGTACGTTCAATTTAATAAAGTTTTGAAATTATTTAATGGGTGTGTTTTTCCCATTTTTATCTGTTTCTTACACTACTTCTCTAAAAATTAGATTTTACTTATTTCGAGTTTCACTAATTATTTATGTGACATTACTATGTTCGTTAGCTCTTTTAAATCTAGGATCCAATTATATCAGATTTCTAGCATGACTGTCTTACTTTCTGCAGACTACACAGTCTGCCTGCCTACATCAGATGGTAAAATGGATTTTGGTCTCTCCTGCCTATATCTACAGATGGAAGACTTCAGAAGACAATTAAGGTAAAATTTTATCATATTTCTTGATCAACATACAGATCCTGTTAGTACCTGCATTTTGAATTTCATATCGAACTTTAATTTTCTAGATTTACTCTAGTGTATAAACTTCTCTGTACTTATTTCGTTATACAAAAGATTTACCCTGTAAATTAACCTGTTTAATAATGTTTAAAAATACGACTTTTTAAAATTTCAGTAAATAAAGTATTCGAACATTTTAATTTAGCATTGAAATTAAAGAAAAGAGTTATGAAATTAATTTGACTGTATTTAGTTAAATTCTCATCTTAATCAGCTTAGAATTTGTGTATATTCAAATAAGAAGCGATAGACAGTGACTTTACTCCATTTTGTATTTTTGTCTGTTTAAATTTGCTACCTTGAATCTGCCTTTAGCTTGGAGAGCATACCTGCATCTTACTGCTAACTAAAATTTCCAATGTACTTAAGCCCCTTTAAAAAGTTAAATATTGAATTTCTTAAAACTTGGCATTTAAAGTTCATTTTATAATATGGACTTTTCTGGCAAGAGGTATTCTTTGGGTAAAGGAGTTTCACCATCAGTAATTTTTCACTATACTCAATTTGTAATAGTTTAATATGCTTGACTGACTGCCGTAACTTATTTTTTTTGTGCGATAGAACTCTAATTTCAATCAAAGTGTTAATATATTATAGATAAACGTAAGAATTTTGGCATAGACAACTTTTAGAACACTTTCGTGGAAGATTTAAATATGAGCATATTTAATGCATTACCTACTTAAAAATCAGTTTTTGTATTCATAGTATTTATCCAGGAAATGACAAATTTAAGACTAAAGGGCACCATTTCTCCAATTTAAGCTCTTAATTTTTCGCTGACCTACACTGTAAAAAACGTTGGTTTATGTGAACACCAAAAAATGGTGGAATGCGAAAATTCAAGGATAGTTCGGGGTGGACGACACGAGATTAAATATTGTCAAGTTTCTGACTGAAATTTTGTACTTATCAATTTCATTTTTCTGAAATGAAGTTTTCAGTAAAATTACTGCTTTTTCACATATTTTTGATTAACAGTTTTTGACAGAATCACTCTTGCAAAGATAGCCTGGACAGCAAATTTCCGAGATTGCCTATTCCTCAGTTGCAACCTTTATCTTAAATTGAACTTTCAAGACTTCGGTTTGCGACTTAGTTTTAAAACTGCTACAATAATTGCCAAGTTATTCCACTAAATTAGCGTTAAATTGGTTTCGAATTTAAGCATTGCATAAAATATTGGTGCAAGATATTGAATAATTAACAATTAGTTATAATATACTGTCATAATTATTCAATGGTTGACTTCGTAACTATTTTTTATACAATATACGATTCGAAATTATAACGTCAGATACATTCAGTTCCTAAGTGACTTTTGTGGTGTTTTAAATATGTAAGTTTCAAATTTGAAGGCTAATGTAAACTAGGTTCCGACATTAAAAGTCTGACAAATTATGTAAATTCATATTTAGTGAAAAAATCATGAACTGCAGTGAAAAGGTAGTTTCAATATACTCTTCTAAAAATCTTACTTTTTTAAATCTTTAAAAACAAACACTAAATTTCTTTCAAATATTTCAATGATTCTGCTACTTTCATCGCAGTTACAAATCTGTGTAGTTAGAACTAATTGAATATGGGGAAAGGATTAAGTGGAAGATTTTTAAATTTTAATAAAATGGTAATATTAATGAGTATCCTAATGCTTTTAAAAAATTTTGAATCTAGGAAATAGTACCGAAGTTGAGAATACTTATTACAAGGCGAAGCGATACAGTTTTAATCAAAGGTTTTTTCAAATTTTTACATATCTAGAATTATATTTGAAATCAACGTCAACGGGACACGCCCTGATAACAGCTGGATTTATGTAACTTTATAAAAGAATAAATTGAAAATGTTAATTCCAGTTGACCAATCTTAATATTTTTTAACAATAGGGTCTTATTTCGTTCAAAATAGTTTAATTTACGAGCGAGTAGCCTTTATACCAAATTTTTAAGGTGGTTCGGTCTTAAACCAATGCATCTGTCGTAGAAGAGTCGGTCTATCTCAAGATTAAACCAATTTTTTTTCAGTGAAATGAAAGGATTCCCGTATTTATTTCGTCAACATTGAGTTGAATTTTTAAATTTTTCCGGACTGAAACGTTGTCCTACAAATTCTCTAAACCCATGAGATGATGCCCCATGAAACAGTCATTTGAGATACCAAATATTATTGGAAATTTCAACCATATCTTTACCGCCATCGATGTGTTTTGCAGAAATAACGTCCAAATAATCAAATGCAGCGATTAATTACTGTTTTGACAAATCTTTCCAATATTGTAAAGACTTCTTAGTCATTTGACAAGTCTTCGTATTTAGGCATGATTGCCTCCTGCGCCGTTTGTGAGCCCTTTAGGATTCTAAACGGCAGGTCCGATGATATAGTTTTCCAACTAAATCAAATAATTTCGGGACAAAACTGTTTCTCCTTATAGTGTAAAATATCGAAGCATGCAATAAGTTTTTAAATTTCTAGACTAGAATTCCCTTTAGAACTAGAATATTGTAAAACTATTTTATGCCACTTATTAAAAATTAGTTAATAGCAATTCAAGTAACTTCAGCAACATACTCTAGAGATTATTTTAAATATGAGTAAGAGACAGAATAAAGCCTTAGGAAATTTTCAGTGCAATGTTGCTAAAAGCATCTGATACGATAAAAATAGACTAGAAAAATGCGCAATTTGATAATACTTCAGATTTACGTTAAACTTCAAGTTTACAAGACTTAATTTGGAGTCTTTTTATAATTCGTAAATCTTCGAAACAAAGCTATAAGAAGCTTCGATTTTGCTTGAATTTTGAACTAAAATCCTAGCTTGTTTTTAACATTTTAGTACCGGAATTCTCTACCATTAACTGTAACAGCAACGGATGCTTAAACATTTTTAATACCTACTATGATTGATTAAGTTATATATGCATTGTGACGCCAAAGTTAATGCAAAATGGTCATAGAAACCAACATTGGGTTCATCAAAAAAAAAAAAACATGAAAAATAAGAACTAAACGCATATAAAATTTACTTAAGCAATACAATCAAAATTGAAGCAAAATAAAGTCCGTAAGATGTATTAATTCTGTATATCCTTTAAACAAAAATTAAGCTACATTCTCTGGTTAAAATTTACCGAATGTTCTTAGTTTTTATCCCATTACATTGAGTTTATTGAAGTTCGTCACGCATTTTGAGAAATGTTTTCAACAGTTTAAAGTGTTTTGTGTCCTATTGAAGTACTGTAGTTATACAGTTACTGTAGCGATATTCCTGCAATATGGCTAGTTTTCTATGTTTAGCTAAGGTACTTTGGTAAAAATAAATTACCTCCTAAAGGAAATCATTACACTTCATACTCGTAGTTTATTGTTAGATTTTTGTGCAATACTTAAAATAATGAATTTACACTTCTTATATTTCAAACCTCTAGTATTGGTGATCAATCTCTTTCACCAGTTACTCGTAGTCTTCATAAATTGATAATAAATTGCAATTAATTAAATTGCTCAACTTAAAATATAAGCTGTAAAACATCACTTTAATGTAATCTGAGTGTTCAATAAATTTTTTCCGGAATGTAATGTAATCTGAGTGTTCAATAAATTGTTTGGAATTTTTCGATACAGTTTTTTACTTGCTGGTTAAGATTCTTTGCAGTAACGATAAAACTATTATAAATTGTTTGAACTTTCATTTAAATTACGTTGCGGTCAATCATCATATACAAAAACAAAAATATATACCACTTTATTTAAATAAGCTTCTCTATTCTTTGAGAATTTGTGACAAACATTTACTTTAAACAGATTATTATAAAGGTATTAAATATTTAGTATAATTCATGGGAACAGATTCATAGTTCTAAATGTTCCATTATACCGTTTAAAGTTATTCATTAAATGCTAAGAACGTATGGGAATTTGGGTTTTCTAAATTTTAAAGAAATCAGTTTTATTTTTCAGCAAGTTAACAAGATCTAGTCATTATATGAAAAAACTTCATCTTCATAGACTTGTAAATGTGATAATCGGAAGCGTGCAATATTTTAGTCACGCACTTTTATTCTACTGGCATGGATCCGATTTTGACAAAAATACGAAAGATTTTCCAATCCTTTAGTCTCTTACTTACATGCTTAATTTTCAGTGAAGACAAAGGGCAATTATTTACTTTGACTGAAACTAAAATAATAAAAAAAAAAATTCTAGAGGATTATTATAAAGGTATTAAATATTTAGAATAATTCACGGCAACCGATTCTCAGTTCTGAATGTTCCATTATAGTAAAATATTCATTAAATGTTTAAAGCATGTGGGAATTTGAGTTTTCTATATTTTAAAGAAATCAGTTTTTTTCTTTGCGTTACAGCACGTTAACAATCTAGCCATTACAGGAACAAACTTAACTTTCACGAACTTTTAAATGTGTTTTTCTTAAGTGTACAATAATTTAAAGCTGCTTAGTTTTATTCTACCGGCATGGATACGGTTTAGAAAATAATGCAAAAGATTTTCCAATCCTTTAATCTCTTACTCGTATGCTTAATTTTCAGCAACGAGAGTGAAGAAGAAAATATATTTTTTTTTTACTTTACAGAAATTTAGAAAAAATTCCAAATGAGTTACATTGTTTCCGCTCATCAAAATAATCTAACGTGAAGCTGAAGACTTAAAACAGCGGCATTTAAAAAAATTTTTCACAGTTCAAAAAACTAAACAAAGCAAATTTAACTAATTTCAAGCTTGAGTAAACGATAGATTTTAATTTTCATTTATGGTTATTTTGGGATGCAAAAATTGCTAGTTTTTAGCTTTTGAAATTTTTAGGTTAAGCATGCTTGGGAACTAAACACTGGGGGTTCCGCGTTCGGCTGACCACCTAACCGGAGCATCTACTTCTGTCTGCACCCCAGAGCCCAAGGTCAAGAAAACTGAGATGGGCACAGTATAGGCCTTGGCACCTCTGAGTTTAGTAGTTTAATGTGTGTATATATATATATANATATATAAATTTTCTGACTCTCTAGTTACAAATAAAAATGGATTTTGGTAATTTTCAATTACACTGTTTTTTATAATAGATACCAAAATAAATCTGTTAGATTACAGAAATTATATTTGTACTAAAATATAATAGCCAAAAAAAAGTAGTTTGAAATTTTTTTTCTTTCTTATTCATATTCAAAAATTTATCAATAATTGATTTTGTTATTTAAAGAAATTTCAAAGGCAACTGTTTATCTCAGATCTAAATAACTGCAAATTTGAAAAATTATTATTTGGGTGAGCTGTGTTTTTACTTTTAACAATAAGATTTTTCTTTTAATTAGCAAAAAAAAAGAAGAAAAAAAGATACCGTTGTTTCATGCAATATTTCAAAACCATAAGTTATTAAAATGCTAAATATAATATTTTTAATCTATTCTGACCTAAATTGATACAAAATAATGAAAAAAGTATGAAAATTATGCTTAATAAAAATTATGCGTCATAGAGTTAATAACATTAAATTTAGATGCGATTTTGGGTTTTTACATTTCCGGATTTTTGTACTTTATTTTTTTAATAAAATTTTAAACAAAAAATAAATTTTAATTGTAGTTTTTTTTTTATATGCGAGATATAAAATGTTTTGCATCATGTTTAATTGCATAATTTTAAATGCATTGATCTAACCTATAAAAAAATAATCGAAGAGTTTTCGAGAAATAATTTGAAAAATCAAGTTTATTTAATTGAAAATAATTAAATAAACTTGCATTTTTTAACTGTTACAACTCGGGATTTTATGGATCTCTAATTTGATAAAAATGTTGAATAAAATTATATCTCTAATAATTTTTGGAAGGAGAAATAATTCGTCAGCTGAAAACGAAACTCAGATAATCTATTATAAGATCGTGTCATATGTTTTTGATCTAGTTTCGGTTTCTGCCACTGGTTTCGGATGCATTTTGGTCATGTAAAGTAATAGGAAATATTCAATTAGTTTTGGTGTTTTGAACTTTCAGTACATCATTTATTTATTTTTTTAACAAATATTTCGTGTGAAATTTTATGTCTAAATAATAAATTTATAACTAAATGAAAGTAGTTTTATATCCATGAAATTAAATCCGCTCAAAAAAAATTTCTTGTCTTTCAAATGACTTTTAATGATGGTGCCATCTATTGGGGAAATAATTTACTATTTTTCGGCATGCTCATAATTCAGCTGAACTAGAAATGGCGCTTGCATCTGTTGGACTCTTCTGTTTACAAGCAATGCAGATAAATCGCCGTGCTTCATTCAGACTGAGCTAAGGAGTGGCTTAAAGCAGGTTGTCAAAGAAACCCTGTGCCACTCATTTTTAATTTTCCTCGTATGTAGTAGGACAATGTGGCACTAGTCAGTGCCAAATCGGAGTTCGTATCTTTTGACCAGTTTTCTCTGGTCTTTCGCTCTACCTGATCAGCTGATCACCCGTCATCTGCAGACGCATATCATCGACTTTTGACAACACTCATAGAACTGAGGAATCACGACAGCTAAACAGCGCTCCGTGGGGTGTGATGTTTTGAAAATGTTCCATGTGAGAAACGTATCCTAGAACGGCACATCATAATATGTGTGTTTGTTTTCTGCAACTTCTGTGTACAGAAATATATTAAGCAGACTATTTTATTTTATTGCCATATCTATGATTTGACTTATAGTGCTTTGAAGATTTTTGTGTATGTTATGATGAAAAAAAAATTGTCATAAAATCCCGACTTATCAAAATAAATGGGATCAACTTAATTATTTTTACAGAAATTTATCTATGTGATTACACCATTGAACTGTAAATAATTACCGGATATAAGTTATAGAGAGAGACGTAATTTTGCTGTATTTTTTGTGTTCTTCGTGGAATATTTGCTGTCCAAAATGTCCAAAACTGCAGGCTGTAAGAAAATTCCAAGTAACAAGGTAATTATTTTAATCATGCTTACCTTTTATTTATAATACCATTTCATCCAATTGTTTTTAAAAACAAATTTTGAAATGCAATGTGGTTAGGATATTTCATTTATTTTTTAATTTATTTATATTTATTTTTGTTTATAAAACGTATTACACTATTTCCTACATCTACAGAATTCATACTTAAATTGCATAAAATGTTAATATTTGTAAGTTGATAAATATTTGCATAGAACGCAAATAGTAGTACTACATAAAAGGGATTGCGGCTCAGATGTGTATTTGGTTTCCACAAGCGCAAATATAATAATTTGCTTTTTGGTGGTGCTTATTAAATTGTTCTTTCGTATAATTTCTAAAAAAGCATGTATCTAATTATCATCAAAATCATGAAAATAATCAAAATCTTTAAAAATGTATACATAAATAATAAATTTTTGATTACATACTGGATATATAATCGTGAATTGTCAGAAAGTTGTTTTTAATGTAAATGTTGTAAAACTTGGCGATAAAAAGTACAGTATATCTTTTCATGACCATAAATGTAATATTTTTATTAAAGACGTAAAATAAATCGGTAAAAAGGAACCAGTTTTAAGATTTTTCGCTTATAACTAATAATGAAATGAAATTTACTTTAATCGATTCAATTTAAATTAATGGTTTCAATGAAATGGGTGTTCTAACGACTTAATAAATTCAAACATTATTAAATAAAAGCTTTAATATTAGATACTGTTGTATAATCGTTTTAAACTCTAAACTAATTAAATAGTGATACTTTTTTATTAAAACGCGTCTTTTATTTGATTGAATTCAAAATATAAACTTATATTTTAATTTAAAAGTATTTTTTAAATTAATTGTCATTTAATAATAGTGTAGGATATTTTTTGTATTGATTTTTCTCAAAATATTAAAAAAAGGACTGAATAAATAAAAACTTATTGAATCAATATCACGTAAAAAAAAAACAACAACTTTAATTCGGGGATATTTCCGTATCACGATTTGCAGAGCAACAACTACGCTTTTTACAAAATATTTTATAGAGTGGTAAACATTTAAGAACTAAAGGTTTCAGAATTTTTGGTAATTTTGCTAATATTTTAAAGGCTTCACTACTGGAGAGCTGGTACAAAGTGGCATTTCGTATGAAATTTAGAATAATTTTATGAAGTGAATGGTCGTTTAACAGTTATGCTAACAAATCAGGGTAATATGATGAATTCTTTATGATGCCTTATATCGCTCAATTGTTGTGAAATCAAATTATTATAATAATTTAGACAGGATTAGAATTGTTTTTTTAAGATTATATTTTTTATTAAAAAAAACATTATAGTCAACCTTAAAGACAATGGTACCTTTTTAAAGCATCTTAATGAACCCTTTTCCCGATGGAACTTTTTGAATCATTACGCTAATCATTAAAAAATGTTTGCAACTATGATCACTGTATACATTTTTTTGCTATCCGGCTCCGGAAAAAAAACTTTATAGACAACACTAGAGACAATGGTACCTTTTTAAAGAAACTTAATTAACCCTTTTTCTGATGGAACTGTTTGAATCAGAAAGATAATCAATAAAAAATGTTTTTTTTTTTAAACTGTAATCAATGTATTAATTCTTTGCTGGAGACCATCAAATAATGACTTAGAATCGGCCATTTTATTTCCTGATCATAAGCTATTATGTTAAGTCCTTATGGGCATATATCCGTATTGTGATCTATTGAGCCAAATAGATTTCAAATTTGCAAATTTAAAAAAACAAAAAACAAAACAAAAACATAGAGGTTTGCGCGGGAGTGTCTACGATTTTTATATCCTAATATGAGAGTTGGTACCCTTCTGTTATTGTTTTTTATTATTATTTCTTAAAGTTTTTCGTGGACCGTTGCCCGGAAGTTGCTAAGACTTGGTGATTTTTCTGTCACAGATCATGATACGGAAATCTTCCCGCCCATACATTTACTTGATCAGTTTTTTAAAGCACTCGAAGATAATGAAAAAGAAGTTTGATATAGACCCTTACAGAAACACAGGGTGCCCGAGAATCTCAAATTTCTCTTAGTGATTCTGTTAACATCCTTGTATCTTAATATTGTATTTTAAAAATTAGTTAGTTCAAAAATCCTTGAAAATCGTCGAATTTGGAATAAAGACAACAATTTAAATTCATCCGATACACGAACAAATATAGTAAGGGGTTAGAAGTTCGAAAATTTTTTAGTCGATCACTTATATAGTAATAATTTTTTTTGGTTTATAATTTTTCGTAATATAATCAGAGAAACTTGTAAAACAATCAGAAATAAAATGTGAATAATTTTACATATAAATATAGTGAAGGAAAACTGAATTAGATCAATTATGGAATATATTCAAAATTTTAAAACAAAAGTTATACTTTATATATTTTTCTTTTCA
Organism: Parasteatoda tepidariorum; assembly: GCF_043381705.1. Classification (NCBI taxonomy): domain Eukaryota; kingdom Metazoa; phylum Arthropoda; class Arachnida; order Araneae; family Theridiidae; genus Parasteatoda; species Parasteatoda tepidariorum. The sequence continues at coordinate 3,788,258 of NC_092215.1, forward strand.
GATATTTTTTTGTTTTGTTTATAATTCTTCTTACTTTGATACTTTTTGTGTATTACAATTAAGTACTGATCCTCCCTATCTTTAAAAGAGCAAAACAAATGTTTTTCGTTCATCATTGAGTTTGAAATGGTTTATTTTGATTCAAGTCAACTACGTAACCTTTAAATGCATTAAAATAAGTAAATTTCTCTTTCTCGATATATTTATCCAGATTTATTACAGATTGTTTTTAGAAATTGAGTTTTATTGGTGGCATTAGCCTTTTGATTGATTTTCATCATACAGAATTTCAGTCGTTAAAATCAACTGTTCATATGGTTATATTTTGGTAGACTGATATAGCTCTTCAGAAGCATAAGCCAGTTTTACCTTCTTAACATATTTATCCAGATTTATTACAGATTCTTTTTAGACATTAATTTTTATTGGTGACATTAACCTTGTGATCTTCATTTTTGCGAACTTGAGTAATTGAAATCAATTGTTTATATGGTTAGATTTTGGTAGACTGGCAACTCTTTAAAAGCATAAGCTAATTTTGCCTTCGTAACATATCTACCCAGATTTATTACAGATTCATTTTTGAAATTGAGCTTTATTGATGGCATCAACCTTATGATCTTAACCATACAGAATCTGAATAGTTGAAATCTACAGTTCATATGGTCATACCTTGATGAGCTGATAAGGCAATTTTGCCTTCATAACATACTCATCCTGATTTATTACAATGTATTTTTAAAATTTTAGTTTTGTTGGTGACATTAGCCTTGCTGACTTGCAATCCTTCTATATGACTTAATGATTTCAGTATGACTTTAGACTTTCAGATGATCGACGATTTCAATGACTTCAGAGTATTATACAAAATAATCCTCTGAATAGTTAAAATTTATACGCATGAATACATTTTGACAGAATAAGCCCACGATGTAGCTTGATATATGTCTTTTAATGTAGGAAAATAATCCAATTTTTGTTTAATTTTTTTTATTTTTCTGGCTTTATTTTTTATTTATTTTTTTTATAAATTATTTACTTACTCTAACTTTGCTTTTTTCATTCTTACCATCTTCATTCCTATTTTTCGAATATTCATGTGAATTGCTGTAGCTAACAATTCGAATCCTTTAATTTTGATAGCATTTGAATTCCTAAATTACTAGTAGTTTTACATTACTTACTTAAAGCAACAAAAAAAAATGTCAGTTTTGGTTTTGGAAATATTTATTCAGATTTATTACAATTGTTACTTTTTAAAATTTGATTTTATTGGTAACAATACATTATTTTTTCATATTAACGATTTTCATCAAAGAATAACCATATGATTAACTGTTTATCGTGCTTTTGTTTATCATTAACTGTTTATCATGTTCAAGAACACAATGTATCCAAGTTGATGCGCAATATGGAAATTGTCGTAAAATATTCCAGTTACATTATTTTTAAAGTATCTATAGAGGCAAAGGCGTAATAATAGATTCTGATTTTCACAAACTTTATTAGTATTGTAGCGATGCAAGAACGGTTCTGCGAATTGAATAAGATGTATTTTTAGTTTTCACAATTTACTAGTGTAGTAATTATTTACACTTTAGTTTGAATCATATTTAATTTTGAAAGAAAACTTTAAATACTATATTAATTAAATTTATTCAAAATGAAGTTATTTATTTAAAATATGAAAAATTTGATGAAAAAAATGTATAACTAGTTTTGACGTATCTTGTACGCTTTCGTGCATTTTTAAGATTCAGAAAGAACATTAATAGAAGTGCTGGATGGGATATTAAAAAAATGACTTTTTCATAATTGATTGTTTTCATTGTTTATTATACATAAGTTATACTTTTGAAATCCTTGTCAAAAATAGAGTGCAAAAGAAGACACAGTTGCGAATTAATATTTAATCAAGAAAAATCTGTCAAAGCACTATTCAGAAAGATGGGACAGGCCAAAATCTGATAGATTGCCTGATAAAATATTTCTAGTAATCACCTTTCTACTCTTTTCTGTTTTCTAAAGGCATCAAACAGGTTTTAATGGTTTTTAGCCAAGCCTTCCTCAGTTGTCATCCGTTACATTTCAAAAAACCTAAATCTTAATATTAATTCGCGATCACAATGCATGGAATTTCAGTTTCGAAGATATTGGCCAGACAAAAAGTTTTGCTCGTCATTGTTTTCACGAAGAAAGAAAATTTTTTTTTTAAAATTTTAACAAATGTAGCATGAAATTTTTTTTTTGACCATAACCATTAAAGAAAGTAGAAAAATCGAAACATGTTCATTGCAAAAAAAAAAAAATAATAAAAACATATTTATCTAAAATAGGATTGCCATATGGTTTCCAATATTATCCAAATATCAACAAAAACATATCATCTACATATCCCATACTTTTAACACTTCATGTTTCGATGCCGGCACTAAACCGTCTATTTGTTAGGGTCATATTATGTTAGGAAGGTCCATTTGTATAGATTATTCTATTTGCATATCCTCAGTCAATCATTCTAGCTAAGTTCGTATCCCATGGTCTCCCGAAATTTCATCCGGTTATTATTATTTTTTTTTTTATCCCTTTAGATTTTGCTGGTAAAAGTGGGATCTGGATGGTACTCGCCATCCCTAAATAATCGATCCTGCCCTGTGTACTTCATTTTTGACAAGGATTGTATAAATATATATTAAGAGATACAGAAAAAACTGTCTTTACGATTTCCTTAGCACTAATTAATTTTAAATATATCAAACTAAAATTCACACCTTGCCTAATGTAAGTTACACAAACTTCTTGCTGATAACTGCTTTCGCGGCAAGAAATCTGTCAAAAATATAAATTTCTATTTAAATCGCATTTTAAAAATTCGTCAAAAGACAGATTATTTAACACATTGCATAATATTATTATACATTGTTTTTAAATGAGATATTCGGCCATCTACTTCTCAATATAATTTTCAGTTAAGGAAATAATCATTGGATTTCGACAAATATTATTGGGTTAAAACTAACGCAACCTCATTTTGTTTTGTCTGTCTGCAACTTATGCAAACCATTCTAAATTGTTCCCTATTGTAAAGTACAAACGTAGAAAATATAAAAAATAGGTTCAATAATAATTTGAATATGCTTAAAAAAAACATTTTAAAAAAAGTTCAAAATGCAATTTTAGTAGGTTAAAAAAACGAATTTTAGTATCCTTAAGGTGAAAAAAAACTTATTTTAATCTTATATTGATTATTAAAAAACTATATTAAGTATTATATTTAAAGTTAAAATTTTTTTTTTTAGAGATGGTAAAAGAGCAATTTAAATTTGGGAAGTTACATAGTGAAACCATATCCTTCCATTTTCATAAATTTTACAGAAGAGACAAAAAGAGGAAAATTTTTTTTTCTGGCAAGCATTTGAATTGGGATTAATATTTTGGGTTTTAAAAAGTATCCTCAAAGGTATAAATTTTTTTTTTGCAAATAAAAAAGGTATTTAATGGATTATTTTAGTTTGATTCGGTAAAATAACAGACACTACCTGTCTAATTTTGATTGAGACTTTGTTTTTTTTAATTTATAAAACTTTATAAAAAATGTTAAATTTGTGTTTAGAATAATTTAAAAAAACGTCAAATTTATGTTTATTATAATTTAAAAAATGTCAAATTTTTTTAATGAAAAATTAAAACAGAAATTGTTTAAATATTTAATAAAAATAAACACAGTTTTTAATTTTGGATCTAGTTTAAATATATTTCAAATATTAGTTTAAGAATTTAAAGAAAAGAGAAAAATTGGGAGCGATAATTTTTAATTAGAACTAAGCCAAGTAGTTTCATACGTGCAAAATATTGAAAAAGAAAAAGAAAAAAAAAATAGTTTAAACGCAGGCTGAATTATTAATTTTTAGATATTAATAAATGAAAGTTGAAGAAAAATGAAAAAAATAAGCCTTCTAATAAAAAGAGTATTTGAATGCACAATATGAAAAACATTTGTAAAAACCTTAACACAATTTATATCCTATTTATAGTCAACAAACAAGAAAGCTCACAAATGTAGAGCTTTTCTTCGACTTTCAAAGCAATCTATTTTCTATTGCTTCCTCCTTTTTATACCGTATAAAATAGATTATATTTCTCTATAAAAATTCTTTTGTCATCTGCTGAAAGTGGTTCTTAAAAATAAGCATTATTTAAATACCACTTTCTAATTTCTATTGTTTTAAAAACAAATTACGTTATCTATTATCTATGCACATTGTACTATACAAATCATTGTCTTTATTCATTGATTTGTGTAAAATTTATATTTTATTACTACTTTATAGTCAAATGAATATTTCCATTTTTCTTTTTATACAGATAATACTTTTTTAATAAAGTTTAGATTGCTTTGATAAGTACCTTTGAGGTTTAAAGCTTTAATTTAAGAAGCATTTTACAGATTACAAATTATGTCTGTTTCGTTGTATCTACGAACAAGTTTGACAGAATTTGATTTTTTTTTTTTTTTGTTGTTGTTCTGAAGGCAACGCATTTTTGTACAAATCTCATTTTTATTTTTATAAAGTTAACTAAGACGAATAATATTCGATCGGATCTTCTATCGTATTTTTAAAATTCGATTTCTCAGAAACTATTCCACCGATTTTACTCGAGTTTTTTTTCTATTTAAAATTTCATTCTTTAAAATGATGTAAAAATTTGTATTTTGAGAAATCAAAATTTAAAAAAGTCAGTTAGTTAAAATTAGATTTCTCGCGAACTATTTGAGTGATTTTGTTTACTTTTATATTTAGCCTTATAAAACTGCATCCTTTGAAATAGTGTTAACGTTTTTAAACCTTACAATTCTAAATTTTTTCGACTATCATTAAATAAAATTATAAAAAATTATTTTTGCATTGAATAATCTTTGGATTGATAATTGTGTGTAAATATTTTTTAATTCGCTTAAACTATTGGGGACTTTCCAGATAGCCCCTAAATTTCAGAAATCTAAATGAATATTTATTTTCTCTACGGCAAAATTTATCGTTTAATGGACAAGAATTTAGTGATGTATTTAAAAAAAAACTTTTGTCAACATTAAAACTTAGTTATTTTTTGTATATAGTTATTTTTTTCTCACTTAAACTTTCTATTCTAGAAAGTATTTATGTATTGAAATGTGATGTAACGTGATTAGCCCCTAAATTTTCTAGTATTATTTTTTAAAGTAGTCTACTAATCCCAGGTAACTAAATATGTCTAATGATCTCCTAATGTATTTATATAACTTCGAAGATCACAAACGTAACATTTAATTACTTATCTATATTTTAATAAAAATTTAGATCTTTTTATTTTGAGCTTCGCTAGTTGTACAAATTTTAATATTTTTATTTTTGTCAAACTTTTATTTATTGTCTAAGTCAAATGATAAAGTGACGCTGAAATAAGTGAATTTGTTTCTTAGTCAATTTTCATCATCGTGTACGCCTTGTTGAGGATTTATAATACCAGATGGCACTGAGCCCAAACAATTTTTTTTTATTATTTTTTTCTGCACTTCTTAAGTTTCAGTTTAGAATTAACCTACTGAACCACAATGGAATAAAATAATTTGAATCATTATAATTTGTGTAATTATTGTTGAATACGAGTTACGCCTTTTACACGATTGTAAGTGAAAAAATATCCTCTAAACAATAATCCACAAACTGGCTAGAGATAAAAAAAATTATTCGACAAAGAACTATTCCAAACCTTACAGAAAAGATATTTACGAAATAATGCAAAGCTATTGGAAAGAGCGTATATTTTGTATGAATAAAGCTAGACAACGTGAATAAAGCCCTAATAAGGAACATGATATAGATTCATGATAAAGCCCTAAAAGGACATGATATAGTTTCGATTTTATTAGAACCTTCCTTCACAGTCTGAACATAAAAATTCTGTTCATTTCTTTTGCTATAGTTTCGGTTTTTTAAACATTCGTATCTTAGAATCTAAGCATAAAAAATATAGTTCATTGCTTTTAATGGAATGCTATATATTCAGTCTTATAAACAAGAACCTTCTTTCATATCTCAGAGTCTAAACATAAATATATTGTCTATGTCTTGGAATGGAATGTTAAAGTTTCGGTTTTATAAACAAAAACCTTCCTTCATATCTCAGAGTCTAAACATAAATAAATATATTGTCTATGTCTTGGAATGGAATGTTAAATTTCGGTTTTATAAACAAAAACCTTCCTTCATATCTCAGAGTCTAAACATAAATATATTGTCAATGTCTTGGAATGGAATGTTAAAGCTTCGGTTTTATAAACAAAAACCTTCCTTCATATCTCAGAGTCTAAATTTAAAAATAGTGTCCATTTCTGTACCTTTATTTGTGTTTGATTCACGTTGTTTTGCTTTATTCAATACAAAGCTGGTGTATGTTTAATTTATCAGAATCCCTGTGGCAGAAGTTTTTCGAGCTATCTGTGACAAAACTCTCTAATATTTTTCTGCAACATACTTTCATTAATAACAAACATATATGTTACTAATTTAAAATAACAAAAGCGCGGTGTTTACAAGAAAAAAAACTAAATATTTTTTTAAAAATGTGAACGTGTAATAATTTTTTATTCTAATACTATGGGCGATATTCTCGCATTTTGTTGAGGGGGGGGAGATATAAGTTATTTCCTTCTTCGCATTTTGTAAATAATCACCACAGTAAAAAAATGATTAAAAATCACGAAATCCGTAGTAGTAATTGCCAAAAAAGAGATAGATGACGAAATCACGCGAATCGGACTCCTCAAATACGTGTTTCGTTTCGAGATTAGGTTGTTGGGATAAATAATATTGTATAAAAAATATTGGATTTAAAAACTGGGGAGAAATCAATAGCAACAACAGCCAAAAAATCGATAGAATCATTACCTTAAAAAGTAAATACTCAAATTCACGAATTTTTCATATTGTTTGAAATATATCGAGATATTTTAAATCCACAGGAAAATCAATAACTGACGAAAATACCATCAGAACATTGCATCGATTTACGATACTATCGGCGAAAATTGAGTGCGTCAAAAAGTGATTACCTAAATGCATGATTCAAATATTACGTGTAAATTTCTGAAGAAAAGTAATTATTTTCAGATTTCATAAGAAAATCATTCTGCAAGAGCTCTGCAACGTTCTGCGACAATGTCGCCGTGTGGCTGCAATTCTGTCTCGGAGATCAGAATAAAACTTAGTCTCTTCAATTACTCTAAGTTCAAATTTAATAAAATAATTGCTTCACCTTGTTTCTTTAGAACTGTTAAAGATCTTCTCTAGCTTTTGTTTCAGTGAAAGGACAAATAGAAAGTTTTTGAAAATTCTTTCTCGATTCACCCTCCCTATTTTTTCTTCTTCTTTTAAATCCTCATTTTTTCTATCTTAAATGAAAAGAAGTGCCAACTATCTGATTTTAGGTCTATTCGATTTGAAGTCAGTCCAAATACATGCTTTCATCTAAACCGCTTAGAAAGGCGTATCAAAAAAGTAAATTCGACACAGTATAAATGAAGTTAGATATAGCAGTTATAACAGGCGTGGCGGATATATTAACTCCTCTTTGTCTTTGATATCTGTAGTACTTAGAAGCAAAATATTTATATCTCTTTCCTTTGACTCATTTTGAATAGTCGGGGATCAATGCCAGAAATTATTCAACGTCTATATTTATTTTGCAACTTTAGGTAATGAGAAAGGTGTAGATTTTTATAGACAAAATATTTTTGTTATCGGTAAATCAAAATTTCGGGGGTCATAGTCCTGTCTTGATAATTAGAGTAGTGCTTTTAACCCATAACGCATGGCATAAACGCAACATTTTGTAGTGACATAAAAACCGTTTATAGAAAAATCAATTTAATTAGCATTATGATTTGTTTTTTGTAAATGTGTTTTTTCGTTTTATTTTTCGTGTTTAAATTTCAAGCGATATTAAAATCTGAAGAGTTGTACTATATTTAAAATTTTTTTTCATCTTTTGTAATAAAATAAATGAAGAATTTACTGCGAAACAGCGATTGACTGCACTTATGATGACTTCATGTTTCATAATAAATAAAGAGTGGCGGTAAAATTTTCGAGTTCGGGATATTGTTTATAGATAGATGTTATCAAAAAATATTAGCTAAAATAAAAAAGAAAACACCTTTGTGTAATATTCTACCGTTTTAATTGAAGAATCTTTTTTATTTCGCCAAAATTGAGATTTTACTCCACTATATCAAAACATAGTAATATTTCCTTACATAATATAAAAATGCCTGACATTATACTACCACTTGAGAAAGAGCGAATAATAGTTTTTATAGCAATGAAAGTGGCTTGTAGTGAGAAACCGATTTGAAGAATATCAGAGCTGTACAGTGGAAGAAACAAGCCTATACTATATTTTATAACTTATCTTGGTTGTTACGGATATTTCAATTTTTACGAAAACACGCTAGAATGAAATGATTTCCTTGCCAGTATTTTCTCTTTGCAGTTTTGATATATATGAACTTTCAATTTTGCGTAGAATATCGTTTCAATTTTACACATAATTAAAAACTGTTTGTATTTGATTTGGAGTTTTGTGGCAGTTCATCATCAAAACTAAAATTAATTGAAAATTGATTGAATAATTGATCCCGATGATATTGTTGTCGATAATTACTTTAAACTTTACATTTATCGCGATACATTCATCCACGATAAGAGTATATTGTAAAACATCTTTGATTTCCGATATTTTATATTTTATCATTGATTTCCGATTATTAAAAATATCGATATTTTACCAAGATCTATTCTAGAACTCTCAATTTTTGAAAACTTTGAAGTACTTGGTTGAGAAACATCTCATTTGTACCTTAGTTTTTAGAGAAATAAACTATTCACTTCACTTATTAAAAGTTTAAGCATAGATATTTACTACTTCACGAATAATATATAAAATAATGATAGTCATGAATAGTTTACTTATGAAATGTTCGATCTATCAGTATTTTGACTTTTCCGAAAATTAGCTACCCTGTACAGTTCCAAACTAATAGCATCCAGTTATTTGTAATTTATAAATTTCAATTAACTAAGGAAAAAAAATAGATGTTTTTAATTTTTAAATAGAATAGCAGTTCTATCGAAGCAAATTTTATTTGAAAAAGAACATTTAAAAAATATCGCGAAATTTATTGTATTAATTGCAGTAGACTGTAAAAATTCGGAATCAATTTACAGTAAAAAGTACCAAAATTCTGGATCAATTTACAGTAAAAAGTACCAAAATTCCGGATCAATTTACAGTAAAAAATACCAAAATTCCGGATCAATTTACAGTAAAAAGTACCGAAATTTCGGGTGCAACATACGTAAAAACCATTTTATTGTAAAATTCATTTTTATTGTAAAATCCATTTTTACCGTAATTTTTAAAATAATATTTATTTACTTACAATGATTTAGTGATTTAATAGTAAATACTACATTAAAAATTACGGTATATCAGATTCTTTGTTTCATAAAATTATTTATTAAAAGTGGATTTTACTGCAAATTTTATTTACAGTAATTTGAACCTGAGTTTTTTACAGTGTAGAACTGTATTAATTACACTCAAAACTTATAGTTTCATCCAGTTATTTGATTTTTGTAGATGTAGATTTGTAGAGAAAATTTATTAGCTTGATTTTTTTTTAATCCGTCCATAATATAAATATAAACTTAAAATCTGACAGACTATAACGCTTAGTAAGCACTCAGAGGAAGAATACAAATTTTCTATGTAATTTTTTTTTTTCATTTTATGAATGCAAAATTTTTATATTCCATTTTCAAAAGAATTAATTTGAAATGCGATTATAAATTTAAAACATTACAAAATCACACAAATTTCAATTACAAAGCAATAAAGAAATTGGAATATGTAAAATAAATTAATAAAATGAAACATTTTACGATTGCAATTTTGCACTTAATGCTCATTCCGTTTTGATGATTTCTGATCAAAATTATCATTACTTAAATTAAACATATGCTGAAAAGCTGAAACAGATAAATTTCAACGGCACATCTTACCGATTCAACTATAGAAATTACTTTTACCTTTTCCGGATATTAAATTTTTATCCCACCAATTGGAGTCATTAATTTGAATCACGATTATTAATTGAAACTAATGCAACAATCACATAAATTGCAATTACAAAGTAATTAAAAAAAACCGGAGGAATTAAAATAATACATTTATGAGGGATTTTTTTTTAAACTATTGCCAAACATACGCATTAATTGCAGTATTTATCATATTAATTTGTTTGTTACAGACTGTAACACTTAGTAAACTTTTAGGATAATATTTCTTTTATATATAGAAAATAATTATGATTATAAAATTTTAATATTGAATTCTCATTAAAAATTTGAAAAACGATTGTAAATTTAAAATAATACAACAATCACACAAATCGCAATTACAAAGCCGTAAAGAAACCGGAGGAAATAAAATGAAATAACTTTTTCAGTTCATTTTATGATTGCAATTTTTCACTTTATGCTTGTTTTATTTTGATGATCTCCATTCGAAATACGAAAAATTCATCATTACTTAAATGAAACATTTGCTGAAAAGCTAAAACAGACAAATTTCAACATCTTTTTAAATACCGATTCAACTATCGAAATTGCTTTTTCTTCCTTTTTGAATATTCAATTTTTATCCCACCAATTGGAGGCAGGAGAAAAATTATGAGAAATTTCATCATCTGGAAAAGATGAGGAATAAAAAGAACATTTCCCCTCCTAATGCCTCCTCCCCTGCAACTAAGATTAAATTTTTCATTTTTGCTTCTTTTCAACTAACCTTTTTTTACTTGAAAACTTTTTTTAACTTCAATAAAATCATTAAGATTCCCGCTTTCCTATGATACTCGTTTTTAAGTCCCGTCCCTATTATAAGTTAGGGTTAATTCTTTTCACATTAAAGTGTCGTTCGTCATTTCGAATAGAAATCTGACATTTCTGACAAGCGTAGTCGGTGCTCAATCTTTCATTAAGATTCATTAGAAGTTATTGAATTTTAATTTTCGTCCAACTTTTTAAGATTTAAAAAATTGATAGCTTTGTTATGAGATCAACGGTTTTATTTCTTTTGACTTTAATTTAACAGAGCTTCAAAAATAATAAGATTTCTAGCTTAAAGAATATTGGAGCTTCACTTTATGTTTTTCTTGATGGTATTTTTTCTACCAAAATTAAGTAAAACTTTTTTTGATTTAGATACATAATATTATTTAGAAGAGTATTATACATACTAATTTATATCGTTTACTGATGTATTTTGTTTGTATTACTCAAATAAGCTAATATAGTATGATTTATTTCAATGATTTTAACCTGATGTCGAAATCTTATATCTTCTGACTCTTATTTAGCTGAAGTTTTTAAATAAAGAGATTTTTAGCTTAAAACAGCATTTTTGACTAATTTAGTCATTCTTTTATTAAGATTCATTAGGAGGATTTTCGTAGATTTTCAAAGATTTAAAAAATGTATAGCTTTCGTATGACTACAGCGGTTCTCTCGTTTTTCTAAATTTTATTTATTAAACTTTCATAACAAAAAGATTGTTTAAAATTATTTTATGCAGAGCATTATCTTCGGATAAAAGAATTTTATAATTGTGTTCAAAATTTTTTCCTTTCAATTGAAAAAGTTCTAGAGATACTTTGAAGTACGCAAAAAGTAACATTAAGAAATCTAATTTTGGATCGTCTTCCTGACCAAACTATTGGGACCATATTTCCCAGATTGCAGTTACTCCTATATTTTGAGGGCTAGAAATTTGAATCCGTCGAAAAAAGGTATGTTTAGCCAGAGAAAGTACGTTTTTATGTTTGATTTCGTAACTTAAAATATCGTCTGGACTAATTAATTACCATATTTGAAGTCACCCCCCCTCGAACCATTAAGATTGAGTCATAGAACATGAATATCTTATCATTAGATCAAAAGTTATTTAGGATGGTCTTTTTATTTTTTGTCGCACTGTACATATTTTTGTTGCTAAATGTTATAAATATATACTATAATTTCCCTTAGCCCCATTTGTTACCCTTTCGTATAAATGGTCTCTTGGAATAGTAAACTTGCCAAAGAGGTACTTCCTAGTATTTCCTGAAGAAGCGAGGATAATCAAATAAAAGACAGAAGCTAAATGCTATAAATATATACTATATTTTCCCTTAGCCCCATTTGTTACCCTTTCGTATAAATGGTCTCTTGGAATAGTAAACTTGCCAAAGAGTTACTTCCTAGTATTTCCTGAAGAAGCGAGGATAATCAAATAAAAGACAGAAGCTATAAATATATACTATATTTTCCCTTAGCCCCATTTGTTACCCTTTCGTATAAATGGTCTCTTGGAATAGTAAACTTGCCAAAGAGGTACTTCCTGATATTCCTAGTATTTCCTGATGAAGCGAGGATAATCAAATAAAAGACAGAAGCAAATTGAAAACGGAATGAGTACCTTCAATGAAATGTGCAAAATTAGATTTCAGGCGTCTTATCAAGTATTACTGTTGATAAGGTATTCCAGAGTAATCAACTATTATTTGCAGAAAGAAAAACGAAATGTTTTTTCTATGCAATATATATTAATTATAAGGCAACGTGTTTCATCATATTTTTTGAATACAATTTAGGGAAAATAAGATTTCCGAGGGAATGACTCCCCACGCATTAAATATAGTGCTGATAAAACTTCACCATGTAACTCGCATATCATTAACAAATGTATTCAATATTTAATTGAAAAGCAGTGTTTTATTTTAATATTTATCATTTTGTTAATGTAAATTTTATAAACATATTTCACTGATCCTCGTCACTTAAACATAAAGAGAAAGAAATTATATGCAAACTAAATAATTCCATACTCTAGTGTTTAAAAGATTAAATGTTTATTTAAAAAAAAATACAAACAACTAAATGAGATGTATATTCAATTTAATGCAATTTGAATGACTTCATATTTATATTTAACCCCTAATTAAGTTATTTTTTCGAAATAAACTAGAAATTAATTCCATAATCATTGCAATATTTCAAAAACTATTAAGTTCTATTTTCGAAAAGTTAAATTTTTTTAACCGATAGCGCTGACTTTTCAATCACATTTTTGCACCATATCCGTTTTCGAAATGCTATTTCCGGCATAATTTGACAGCTGTCACTTAAAAAAATGAAATAGCCTTAACTTCCGCTCTAATTATTTCAAATTAAAAATGATGATGCTTTAAAAAGTAAACTTTTAAAAATACGCAAACAAATTCAGTTTAAATATATATGTTCCTTTATTTATTTTTGAATCGAATTAAACATTCTATGAGTAGGTATTTTTATTTGTTATTTCAATCTAATTAAACATTCTATGAGTAGGTATATTTTTATTTGTTATTTTACAGTAATTTTAATTTTTTGCTACATCTGAATCATTACAAAAAATTTTAGTGACGCAAAGATTTCCCTATGCATTATGTTCGACACCTAATTTTTTAATCCTTTTTTTTCTTCTTTATCATTTAACCTTTTATGTGGCATATAACCGTATTAACTGCACCCCAGAGCCCAAGGTCAAGAAAACTGAGATGGGCACAGTAGGCCTTGGCCCTCTAGGGCTGTCGCGCCTCTGAGTTTAGTTTTATAACCATATTGCCTATTAAAGGCTATATGCCATAAAGGCTTTTATCATTTAACCTTTTATATGGCATATTTTGTCATAAAAGCTTTTACCGTTTTACTATTCAATGACCGTTTTACTATCGTTTATCGTGGATTATGACGCAGATGGGACACCAGTATCCTTTTTATCTATTTTCTGACGCTCTAATTACAAGCAAAAATATAGTTAGGTATTTTTTATTTATAAAAAATGGTCTAAGACTTACTAAAAAAGTCTGTAAGATAATCTAAATTATATTTGTAACAAAATATAAATTTCAAATAGTTGGAATTTTTTTTTTTATTTCATATTGAAAAATTTATCAATATTTGATTTTGTAAGTTAGAGAAATTTCAATCATAAATAACAGCAAATTTGAAATATTATTGTTTGGATGTCAGTCGTGTCTGGAAGATTTTGCCTATAAAGCAGAAAAAAACAAATGCTGTTCCATGCTGTATCTCATGACTAGGGCTGCAAGTTTGTCGCGGGAAAAAAGATCCCACATTCGCGGGAAATTGTGAAAATTATACAAATTCTAAACATAAAAAAATTTGTTATATAAATGATGCAAAAGACAGAAATTGCGCGAATAATAAAAAAAGGTTAAAAATACACAACAAAAGTATTTCTTTGAATTTCAAGCAATATTAATATTTTTTTTTAAATGAACAGAATTTTGGTACAAAGTATTGTACATTGTCAGATTATTGTCATTTATCCTTCGTCTTTCATCCAGTTTATCGTGGATTATTCCCAAAACCAGGCCCTTAGACTTATTGTAGGTGCAGTGAAGACTACTCCCATTGACTCTCTTCTATTTCTGACCAATACAAGACCAATCAAATCAATTATTGAAGAGAAGACTCTTGTACTTTATGAAAAATTAATTTGATAAAATGTACCCTTTTGGAACTGCTACCAAAATATCCCAAGACACTTAAAGACACAAAGTGGTTTTCTACAGAGAGTTCTAGAATTAAGAGCAGAGCTGGAACTTGATAATGATTCTGTAGAGGGTTTCTTAAAACCCGCTAACCCTGTAAACCATGTTGAGATATCCCAATCTGGACCTCGCACAACCATTTCTTAAGAGCCAAATGCCTCAAAGCAGCTGAAAGATCCTTGCAATTGAAACTATCGACACTCTCTACCTTGAGCCTGAATGGTTACGTGTGTATACAAATGGCTTCTTGACCGAACTATCCCCGAATGTGGGAGCCGGAATATTTTCTTCCATCTTTTCTTTTTATGTGCCAGTTGGTAAACAGAAAACTGCCTTTGATGGCGAGGTTATGGCTATTTATGTGGCACTGGAACAAATTGCCCCCACATCTTACTATAGGGTAGTTATACTGTCTGACTTCAAAGCTGCCATTCAAGCTATTAGATCTCGTGAAATACCTATCTGAAGGACTATCCAGGATTGCCAGGTTCTCCTGGAGAGTTTGAGGATAGAAGGGCGACAAATAACACTCCAATGGATCCCAGGCGATATCTGCGGCAATGAACAGGCCGATATGCTGGCTAAGAAAGGCACTCAAATAATTCAACAGCCAAGCACTTTGCCGAATGAAATCCTTTCATTCGGCATAACTCTATATCAAGCATTTTATGAGACAAAACTGGAAAGCGTTGCTCACTTCTCGTATTTCTTCAAGAAGTTGGAAGAACAGCTAAGAACAGGGTATTACCGATAAGCCCCGCAATAAAGTTGTTGCAGAATTCAGACTTGCGGTGGGCCATGATTGCCTGGCGAACCACCTCTGCCGCATCGGCATTCTCGCTGACCCAAATGCTTGCTCGTTATGCTCGAATAATGAACTTATGGACAGGAATCATATAATGATCAGCTCTGCGTGGGGACTCTGAGGTGAGGCGCTACTGGAGTGCCCGACATTTGTTAATGAGATAGTGACTTTTTTCTCTTACTTGTTGTTCATCTTTTTGTTCACTGTTTTTGTACGAGTTTGTCATTTTCTTTTGCCATTAGAAATAACAATAAAAAGCATTTTATCGTACTTATAAGCTTACTTAATTGAATGCTACATATATCTCATTTTCTGTCATTAATCTCAGGAGGTATTAAAGAACAACTAATCTTGTGAATCTTGTAATCGTTGAATTGAATTGTGAACGACCTCAGAAATATTTTTTTTTTTTGCTGTATATTTTTCATTGAATGTATTCATCACGGAACTCCTATTTTTCGGTGACAATATTCTAATAGTAGAGACGTGCATCGCAAATCATTTAGGGTATTGTCTTCGTGAAAATACACCTTGATAGTCTCTTTCAGCCATGCATATTTTAGCCTTTTGATGTGCATCTGCGAATAAATAATGAACCTTTGTTGAGTATTAAAAATTGGCTGTTGGCCATTTCATCAATTCTTTATATTTACGTTAAGGCACTCCAAAATATAAATAAAGCTTTTTTTTAAATTCTTGTGAAAAGTCATTGCTTAACTACTTCCATTACCAATTTTATTGAAGAAAAAAAAATGCAAAAAATAGACATATTTTTTTATTTCATTAATAAATACAAGGAACTGAAACAAAACATAATACACAAGTTCTAAGTTGAAATTTTAATTTTTTTATGAGTAAAAAATATCTAATTTACCATCAGTTTACTATCCCAAATCAGACAAATGAAAAAAATTAATGTAATGAAAAAAGTTAATATAATATCTCGGACAAATGAAAAAAGTTAAATATTAGTCTTTGTATATGTTCATAATCTGAAAAATCATCTGCATTACTTTCGCTCGCGAGCGCCATCTTTTTTCTATGTAAATTCATCAACCATCGTATATACAATTATACAAAACACATCTACAGTCCCACAAACAGCAAAACTCGTAAACAAAAATTGGCAATCGTTCAATCACAGCAGATTATTATTATTTTTTGTTTTGCTTCCGGCCGAATAAAGACGAGATAAAACAAAACGTATTGTCATATTCTGCTATGCCCGAGTTCACTCGGGATAATAAATATTTGCAATATATACATACCCGAGTTAACTCGGGATAATCAGGGAAGCGGTTAATAGAGTGGGTGTCGCCACTGAAAGCAAAAGATGAAATTTCAAATAAACTATTTTCAAAATATAAAAATTCTATCTAATTAAGACTGGAAAACTTACCTATTGTGTAATTATAAGTAATCTTGCCACAATTTGTTTGCATTTAGTTGCTATTTTCAGCATTTGAAACTTCATGGTTTACTCTTACCTGAACTCACTTTTTTCATACATTAAATTTTAAATTACTTACATATTTGAAATTGATATGAAGGATTTCTTCCGTGGTATAGCATCCCTTATTTTATCCACAATCTTTTTTTTTCTTTAGTTTTATAACCATATTAAAGNATCCCCTCCGCAGAGGATCAAAATTGTGATGGCATGTCTTCGGATCATCCTCCGGGATGTTTCCCAGACCGTCGCCAATAGCCCACTGTGCAGCTCTAGTGCGACGTAAATTAACAACAATAACAACAACATGAGTAAAAAATTATTTCTCTGGCTTGTTTAAAAAACGAGATATATATATTTTTTTAGAATCAATTGATTCTCGATTTATTTGCTTCTTGTTCAAAGTGCGACCGTGGTAGCCCAGTGGTTAGAGAATCCATTCCTGAGGTGCCCCGCTAACACCCAACGAATGCATGCTCGTAAAAATCTGTGGAATCGAAAATCCAGTTGTGGGTCACAGCGCAGTTCAACGGGTACGGAGATCAGGAAAAAATTTCCTTCCTTTTCAAATCTATGTCTAAATTGATTCAGTGGCTTCACGAATGAGTGGTGCTGCAATTTTTTCGCAAAGTTCTGAGATAATATGTACCTTTACCCTTACGGTGCTTTCTTGTCCAGCAAAAGGCGCGCCTTCCTGACTTAATTTGCAGAAGTACAATGGCTGGTGAGCTTAGCTTTCCATAGTGTCATTAGTAAAAACACAAACATAACATACGCAAATATGAATTTTTTCTTTGGGTTGTATATAATATCCTCTTCTTAGTATTCTATACTTTATTGAAATTGTTTTCAATTGTCTTATCGATACCAGAAAAATTCTCGCTAAGATTCTTATCTAAAAATGAGAAATAACTAGTAGTCAAACCATTTTATTTTTATTTTGTTTTTGGAAGTAGTAAAATATATTTGACTACCATAACTTATTTTATTACTCCGAAATATATTCTGGTTCGTTCTTTGTCTCTAAAAATATTTACATTTTACAGAAAATTAGCTAGATATAAAATATTTTATTGTCTGTTTATTTTTCTAATTTCTAAGTGTAAGAAACTCGGATAATCCAGTACTATTCCTGTATTAATAGATATTCCTGATGTTTTATAAAAAGATTTTTATTTTATAATGCGATTGAAACCTACGCTTGCTTTTATTAAACCCTTGAAATAAAATAAAGATTCAAATTTTAGATGTTCTTATAATATTTCTGAAATAATAATTTTATTTGTTCTTAGTAGTAATTAAAATTATAATAAAGGCTTTTGTTATATCAGAGCAATAAAACAAAGATCTAATTTATCGATGCTTTTAAAACTGTTTTGTAATGATAACTTCATTTATATATATTTATAATAGGAATTAAAATATAATAATGTAATTATGATAAGAATTAAAATTATAATGTGCTTTTATTATATCAGTGATATGAAACTAATATAGAGATTATAGATATTTTTAAAATAGTTTTGTAATGATGACTTCATTCATACGTTGCTAAAATAAGAATTAAAATCTAATTATATAACTATAATAAGAATTAAAATTATGATTTCTGCTTTTATTATATTATGAAATAAACCAAGAATTTAGATTATAGATATTTTTATAATGTTATTTTAACTTATACGTAACTATGAGAAGAATTAAAATGTAATTATGGAATCAAATTATTCTATTTTAACTTTGAGTTTTATCTATCATTTCGGGGCGAATTATTCATTATTGTTTACTAACTTTTTACATAATTATCAAAATAAATGTTAGTTATTGTAACAAGCCTTCTCTTAAGCCACCGTTTATTTATTAAACTATTTTCCTGTCCTAAGGGCTTATGATGTATTTGTAATCTTAGAAAATAATAGCAGACATTTATAACCTTTTTAATACAAAAAGTAGACTAATATTCCATTATCTTCTTAACAAAAATAGCTTAAGATTTATGTCATTATTTATCTTTTCATAAATTTAAGCTTTTCCGAAATGCTCCAAAAGACCTTATCCAGAAGCAGTCTGAGCTTTGGGATTATTTCCTAAATTTATTTATGAATTTGGGCTGAAGATAGAAGCAGCGAAATAATTTATCCATCGATTTTCCTAATTTCTCTCTTCACTTACATGAAAATAGTATTTACTGCTAGGAGAGAAAAGCTACATAATTTCATATTTAGACAAGAGTAGGGGAGGTGATAGAGCAATTAAGATAATGATTAATAGAACAGCAAAATGTGCCACTTCTGTATGCGTCGTTTCCTAGAAAATCAGGCTAAAGCGTAAATAGGAAGTTACGAGTTGTTTGATGGTTGAACTACATTTTCTTTATTAAAATCATAATAAAATGAAAACTTATAATAAATAACACTAATTGACTTTTTAAAACTATGTACAGGATGTCCAACAATTTATGCAAGAAGTAATTAGATAAAAAAAACACACGCTTCTATAATTAAAAATTGTAAATTATTATTGAGTTTTAAAGTATACAAGTGTAAAGCTATGTATGACACAGCAAGCTTAGTAATGGGGGACGAACTGTATTATACCCATTTACTGTCAAAAACTTCATGCATTAATGTGGAATAAAGGAGAAAATATTATCCTCCTATGAATAAGTGATAGTGGCCTTATAAAAGCCTTTAACATCAAAAACTCCGCAGAAAAAGTCTCGCAGTGTTAAATTGCGTGATCAATTTTGATCACCAAAACATGAAATTAAACCACTGAGAAATGACACAACGGCTACATATTGCTTATCAATGAAAATGCGTTCTGTGTAACTGTTTGACGCAGAATTTTTATTTAACAAATTTTTTGTACTTTTTTTCATTATTTTTTATTAATTTAGGCCAAAATAAGTTTAAAAAGTATTATATTTAGCATTTTAATAATTGATGGTTATGAAATACAACATGATACAATTGAGATAAAATTTTCCAAACACGACTCACTTCCAAGAAATAATTTTTCACTTATTTTCAGTTATTCAGGTCTAAGAGAAACAGTTATTCATCATTGAAATTTTCTAAAAAACAAAATCAATTATAGATAAATGTTTGAACATGAATGAAAAAAATTTCTAACTACTTTTTTTAGATTTTATATTTCAGTACGAATATAATTCAGATAATATAACAATCTTTTTTAGTAATTATTAGACTATTTTTTATTAATAAAAAATAGCAAAACATAATTTTACTGGTAATTAGAGTGTCAGAAAAAAAACAACATAAAAACATAATATTGGTGTGCTTCAAAGATTACATTTTTAACCGTTTTCCTCAGTAATTTTTTTGAAGGAAAAAAATGCAAAAGATCGACATATTTTTTTTTCATTAATAAATACAAGGAACTAAATCAAAACATAATACACAAGCTCTAGGTTGAAATTTTATTTTTTTATGCTTAAAAAATATTTAATTATCAAGTAAATAACCATTTAACCACACAGAATCTTAAATTCTGATTAAATGACACTTGTTGTCCAGTTCATTTGCATAAAAATTTTGTAAATTTTATTAGATTAGTTATATAAATATTTCATTTTTCTTTCTGTTTAATTGACTAAACAGATAAATTGCATAATCATGTTTTTCATATTTTTGTCATTGTAAATAATATTTTTTATTCTCCTAATTGAAAAGATGTTATTTGTAGTAAGGAAAAGGAACAGTCGTACCAACCTAAAGTTTATAAATTTAAAGTTTTCTAAATTTTTTTATTTTGGCTTACCAAAATTTTTTT
>NC_092215.1:3809808-3883174 GCF_043381705.1 Parasteatoda tepidariorum
ATATATATATATATACACTAAGTAGTCAAATTCAATATTTCGTTTTAACTCAGATTAAAGGTCACGTGATTTATTTTTATGGGGAATAAGCGGTTAATAATGGTTCGATTTAAAGATTTTTTTTTTCCATCATACTCGCCGTGCATTTTTCCATATATGGGTGATTCTCACGAAATGTGACAATTCAGTCTCTTGCTCCAAGGTCTAATACTATATTACTAAAAGAACTATTTTTTTAAAAAAATTAATAAATAGCAGTGTTGTTAGCATTTTAAACTGACTTTGCACTAGCATTGACTGTTTTGTATAGTTAAAATATTTAATTGAATATCAAAATGTCATTTTCCTGGTATGTTTTAAACAATATTTCCAATAGTAACTAGCTTCAGAACTTCCCATACATTTTTCAATAGCTAATTTTTTTTTATCTCAACCGTTGTAAGCATTTCTAGAATATATGCAGAGGGTATTATTTCCGAAAACTTTGGTGAAAATAATTTTTTCTGTCAATAATTTGTCTGTCACATGAAAGTCAGTCATTTTCCTGACAGTTTTTTTTAGTAATTTATAACCCAAATAGATAGCGCCAGCAATCAATATCTTAGGTTAAGAGATTGATTAGAATACTATCAGAACATGTCTAATTGCAGTAATAAAAGAACCAACTTTCTGAGTCAAAATGTATTTCAAAAAATTTTACAAGGTGAAAAGGTTTTTAAAATTGTTATTTTCTGTCCTCTTGAAATCATTAATATTTAACTATTTGCATTTGCCTTAGTTATTTCAAGGAATCCTGATGTTTTCTGCAGAAAGTAAACGTCTTAGGCCAAAATCTTAAAGTAATGTTAAATGCTGTAAAATGACTAAATCGTCATTATCCCGACTTAAAAGTTCCTGGACATTAACATAGTTATTAGAAAATTTTTTAAACACTATAATGTAAAGAGAGGGAAAACAAATATTAACCTAATACCCAGTTTATGAATGATTGTAATATGCTCGAATGTAATTAAAGTTATTTATTTATTTAATGATTGATTATTATACACAATTTTATTCTGTACATATTACACATTCAATCTACAAAGTTTTTATGAAAGCAATGTCAGTAATACCAAACAAAGTAGTAAAGTTTCCGAATCGTCATATCAAAGTACAGGAGGAATTACAGCACCATCAACGGTAATTATTGTTGCAAATAACGATACTATTCTGTTTTCTTCTGAGATAAATAAATCAGAAACAGATTCTCATTCGGANTATAAATTAAGGAATGTAATAAAGTGGTAAAATAAAATGATTTGAAATATTTTAAATTTAATATTATAAAAAAATTTTCGATGTAAATTATTATAAAATTAATTAAAAAATTTCTAAGATTATAATTTTTAATGTGAGAGTTTTGAGGTTGTTCATAAAGATATTAAAGTTAGCTTTATTATTCCTGCTGGCAAACAGACTGTTAATCACTTTAAGTGGCCCGGGAAAAAAGTCTGTGTCAAAATCTCTTAGAATATCACAAATTCAAAAATGTCTGCCCCTTACCCAATATCTTCCAGGAATTTTACTTCCTCTAAAAGCTTCAAGATTAATGAAATTTTACAAAGTTTTTTTGTTTTCTTTATTTTAACTGTTTTTTTTCAAATTAAAGTGCAGTAAAATTAAAAACTAATTCATTGTGTTTTCAAAACTAACTCATCACTCTCACTTTCATTATATTTAAAACATTTATTAAAATTTTTCACAATAATTATTTTTGGATTTTATTTACATAAAAAAGTTAAAATCAACTTCTCACATTTTTCTTTTATGAGTTTTTTAAGTTGTGTTACTTACTATTAGCATAAAACGACTGTTTTCTTAACTTCTAAGCTAATATGTCATTTTCCTGGTCTCAAAATTCCCGGTCATTCAAAATTTGGTGAATTTCTGTTTTATTTTTTTCTTGAGAAAATGTCAATAAACTACACTGCTGTCTGTAAGATATTAATAAATGTTACTAAATAAATAAACAAAAAAATATTTTTTGAAGACTTTAAATTTGAAGAATTTTTTTTCTTCCGAATTGTCATGTTTCCAAAGAATCACACATATATCCTTTCGATTTCACGAGTTTACGATTTGAAACATAGATATGGAAAGATAATAGACTCCCAGCAGCAAAACAAATCATGAATCCACAACTGAAGCAGATGCGTTTTGAACAATAAAAAGTTTTATTTTTAAAAAAGGTAAAGAAACTGCACACTTTTCGGAATCAATTTATAATGGGAAGGGGAAAAAATTTTTAAAAAAATATTTCTGTAAGAAAAGAAAGTAGCGCATTTTTAAGATTTGTAGCGTTCGAAAAATAATGAGTAGCCCAAAAAGTAGCGGGTAGCCCAAATTCAATTTTCAGTAGGGGCGACTTTTAAAAGTAGCCCAATCTGGCAACACTGCAACCATCGTATATACAATTGTACGTGTCGCGGAATGCCACCAGATGGCGTCCTATTATGTAAACAAAACAAAAAAGATAGATTGTATTTAGAATCCACTGAAGGCAGTTGTAAGCCTAATGAACTGAAATAAAAAAATTTTTGTTATTGTTTTTAATTCGATCGCTCATCTTTGAATTTCACAGTACGAATCACGTCTGCAGTCCCACAAATAGCAGAATTCTCAAACAAAAATTGGCAAACTTCCAATCACAGCAGATTATTATTATTTGTTTTGCTTCCGGTCGAATAAAAACGTGATAAAACAAAACGTATTGATGAATTCAGCTATGCCCGGAGTTTACTCGGGATAATAAAAATTTGCAATATTTACAAACCCGAGCTCACTCGGGATAATCAAGGAAGCGGTTGATAACCCTTAACTATCAGTTAAAAAGTTGTTTTTCCCCTCTTTTTTTTTTGTCTTAGGACACTTTTATAGCACGAATGGCACAGTATTTAAACCTTACGTGAATTGTGGGATACCTTTTCTATTTATGTTTCCAAACAGTGTCTCTAAGATAGATGTATTTAAAACGCATAAATTTCTTCAAGGTAAATAATTTTTCATTAATTCTAACAATTTTTCGGATAGAGTTTCTCCTTATTCTTTAGATGTACAAATTAATTAATACTTGGCTACCATATTACATTAATATTCTTTCTTCCTCAATTGAAATTAATCGTTTAATTATAAAAAAGTTGTCATCAATATTTGAGCTTATCGTTATAAAGAAAAGTATGTTTCTTCAACATTCTTCTTTTTTCTTCATTTTGGGAAAAGATGAGCATTTTTGTTAGATGTATTAATAAGTTTTTTACCTTTTAAAAAATCTGAAAACTCTTTGTGCATTCAATAAAGTACTGATTTTTTTCAAAGATTTATGTATCATGTCAAAGTTTATTTTATTTCGCCATTTTTTTTAAAATAAATTTTGTAAAATAAATAAAACAAATATAAAAATAGCCAAAAATTTAAAAAAAAGAGACTTTTTTTAGACAAGTGGGGCGTTCATACTGACATATTCGGTACATATTGACACTTAGGTATGATCGCATTTCTTATAGATAATTTTCTTGATATAAATAAAGGTTAATTAAGCTATACAAAGTATTGACAATTTTTTGGACTATTTCTATTTTCTTATAAAAGACTCTTCTATTTCTGTATAGCAGTAAAATTATATATGGTATCGCAGTTTTTGACCAATAATTTTCACAAAATAAAGAAATATACCCTTATATATACCCTTACAAAAAAGTAAGGTGTTTTTGAGCTTGTTTCGATGTCGATAGTTGTAAAAAAATGCACCTGAGGTAGAAAATGAGGTTATGCTATGTACAAAAAACAACCTTACCAATAAACCAGAATTTCAACTTCATTTACACTTCATAAAATCTTGTTGAGTGAAATTATTCACACCTCAAATATACTAATTCGCTTGAAGTGTAGAAAATATAGCCCCTCTAAGCTGGTTGCACTAAAGTAGATTTCCAACAACCTCAAGTGTGAATACTTCAAATAAATCTTTCATCAAATTTGGCACCTCAGAACAACCACAAAAACACCTTAAATTTTTGAATGCAGTATTTGTGGCTCTCTCGTATCGGATTATTTTATAGTGGTAAATGTATATATCTAGTATCGTAGTTTCTCGTAAAATAAGTATCAGGGGTGATTGTACTCCGGTAAAAATCCGGATTTCTGGATTTTTCCCAAATTGCACCCCTGAAGATTCCGGAAATCTTTGGTCCCGAAGTTTCAAGAAATCATTGATCACATTTATGTATAAAAATTCTTGTATATTTTATTTAAAAATATTAGAACTAGGCCATGGCACATAATAGATCAAGAAGGCAAAAACTTTTTGGAACGGCTTTGGCCTGTCATAGACTGTAGTGCCCAAGAAGAAGAACTAGAATTTATACTTGGTATCTTTCATTTGTAAATATTTTTTCTGGTAGAATAATAAATGTGATTAGAGATAAAAGTAAACTTATACATAATTATTCATTTAAGTTATGCTGTATATAATTTATTTAGAATTCAATGTTTTGAAAATATCAATGATTTAAATTTATAAAGACATTATGCGTCTTTAATGATTTTACTCAAGAAATTTTCCGGATTTTTAAGTTTGACTCACAATCAGCCCTGGAGTATGAAAAGGTAAGTAAGTTTCAAAAATTATTTACCAGTTTTTTCGTCATAGCAGTCACATACCAGTTTTTTACACGTAGTTTTCGTAAAATAAATGAAGGTAAAGTAAACAATATTTAGTAACTTTTCAGATAAATGAGACTTTTAACTGTTCTCTCATTAAAGATTCTACTATTTTGGTATAGCTGTGAAAGTAAACCAGTTCTTTATAAATAAATGCAGGGAAAGTTTTCACATTTGGGTATCATATGCCATATATTGCAATAAAATTGTCTTTGGTAAATCTTTTTTTTCTTCTTAAGATAGTTTTCATGAAATAAATAAAGATAAGTAAGCTTTAAAAAGAATTATATAACTTTATCATCTCTCGAAAAAGAATATACTATTTCTGTATAGTGGTAAAAGTATATCTGGTATAGCAGTACTTTACAAATAATTATGGTAAAATATATAAAGTTAAAGTGAGTTTCAAAAAGTAAATAACGTTTTAGACAGACTGTGTTTCTTTTTTTTACAGTTTTGGTAACGCGTCATATATTGGCCCAAATTTTCTTTTTATCTTTTTTAATGCGGTTTTTATCGATAATTTTCGTAAAATAACTAGATAAATGAATAAAAGTAAACTAAATTTAAAAAGAATTAACTAACTTTTTATACAGATAGGGTATTTGCAGCTTTCTCGATAAACATTTTCCTCATTTTTTATTTTATTTTGCAGGCTTCAAATATTTCACCCAAATCTTTTTTTTTCCTCTTTTTTCCTATTTTTTTTTTGTACGGTAACCATTTATTTTCCTGATCTATTATTTATTCGTGGTGTTATAAATAAGTGGTATTTTTTTCTAACTATTTTTGTATCGTCCAATAGTGAGAATTAGGATGCATATATTCCAAAAGCCCTTGATATATATTTTCCCTCATTAATCATTCCCCCAAGTAGATCCATTTTATCCCTTTCTCGTTTTTTAAGATGTAGCTTTGCAAGTTAAGAAAACCAGTACTTTTCTTTCATAAAGATGCCATTAGCAGATGTTTTTCGAAATCTAAATTTAAACTTTAAAAAAACTGATGCGTATAAATGCAATTGAATATAAACTGATTAATGTTTTATATAAATCATTTATTTCTGGTTCAAAGATTATAGTTGCGTTCTTAAAATACTGTTTGAATTTCGTTTTGTGATTTATTATTCGTTGACTAAAAATGGAGAAATAAGTTCTTGCATATTTAGGTCATTCATTACTAAAATGGGAAACCAATTTCAAGGATTTCTTTATTCGTTATGTTGAATTTTAGCGTTTTCGAATCATTTATTAAGTCGTGTGTAAATATTAATTTCGTAAACGCTGCCAATTGATTCAATTTGTTTAGGATAAAATAAAATAGTTTCCAGAAAAATGTTTGACGATAATAAAAACTTGAAATAAATTAGAATTTGATGGAATTAAAGAGATAAAGAATTATTTTCAATTTATTGCAATGAATTATAAGAAATGCTTAAAATGAATAACTAGTATGAAGTATAACTAGTATGAAATAATAATAAACATAGCAATTTTAGGATATTATTGAAATAATAATTGCAATGTGTTCATTAATGTCTGCTCTTATTGTATATATTTAATATTCTTGTGAAGAATAAATTCAAAGAAATAAGCTTCTTAGGGGAAAAAGAAGGAACAAAGGTTATCAAAATCTGACCTCATTGATGAAAGCAGGATACCTGTTTGATTGCTAGAGAGAGGGGATAAGAAGCGGTTGTTAGAAATACCTTGCTCTTCGATAAATTTCAATATTTATTTTTTCTATCTCCCTTTACTTCCCCTAATATGAATACATTAGTGATAAAATATATATTAAGAATGTTGTTTCCAGAACACCTTGAATTGTCAAAATACAGACATGAAGAGTTAGTCCTTTACTTCCAATCAGTTTCCTTCAGCAGTCAAACATATTTTGATGTTGTTACTTCATGCTTAGTTAATAATGATTCGTCTAAATTTGATAACGATTTGTGTTTTCTTTACTTTAACCTTTGAAGCAGATTGTTTGTGTCCCCTTCTATAGATATTTTTTTTCTGACACTCTAATTACAAACAAAAATGTATTTTGGTATTTTTTTAACTATAAAAAACACTCTAATAGTTAACTAAAAAAATCTGCTAGATTATCGGAATGATATTGGTATTAAAATATAAATCCAAGGACAGTACTTTAAATTTTTTTCCCATGCATATTAAAAAATTATCAATAGTTGATTTTGCAAATTAAAATAATTTCTATGATTACTCTTAGATCTAAATAAACGGCAAACAAGTGCAAACTTGAAAAAATTATTGTTTGCAAGTGAGCCGTGTATGGAAAAATTTACCTTTAACGCAAGAAAAAGCACTCTTATTTCATAGCCATAAATTATTAAAATGCTAAATATAATATTATTTTGACCTAAAATCATGTAAAAAGTATGAAAATATGTTTAATAAAAATTCTGCTTCAAAGGGCTAAAATAATAATTTGAGAGCATTTTAAAAATTTCATTTTTGACCCTAAAAGTATTGACCTCTTTCTGAAGTAAATTTTATAAATGTTGGCGAATTTTATAAATTCGAAATTAAATATACTAAAGCAGGTTTTAAATGAGAAAACATTTGCTCCCGCTGGGAATCTTTTTTGCCACAAAGCGAATCATCGCTGGAATTCTAGTTTATTTTCCCAACTCTTTAACCCTTTGGGAGCACTGTACTAACTTTTTAATACCTGGCCACAAAAGGTGGTCTATACCTAAAAAGTGGTCTTACATATTTATTACGTATACCAAATGTATATTTTTCTCGATTACTTCAGTTTAAGAAAAAACGAAAAACACCAAATATCTAATCCAAAGATAAATATTTTTGTTACTTATGGTAAACAGAACTCTTATTTTCTGTAAAATAGGTTTCAATAATCCCGCTTCTAAAAGAAGGTCCATCCTTTAAAAGATGAACCAATGGATGTCATAATTCCAGATGTTGAAATCCTTTTGAAAACTTCTCTTTAATCTGTTTCAACATAGCTACTAAGTTTCATTTCAGACAGCAGCCACGATTGCAACTTTTATCCAAATATAGTTGTTTGTAAACTGAAGGGTATGGATTTCCTTTGTAAAGCTGGCCACACAGCAGCAGACAGATCTCTCTAATATTTACTCGATGGCCCAGTTATTTTCAATCCCAATTTTCTTTGTCGCTAAGAGTTTCGTAATATTTGTTGTTGTACAAAATTTTAGTCTTTGTCAGACGTAACCTTTTTTTTTTTGTCTGTCTCTGGAACCCAGAATGCAAAGAAAAACCGTTTATGCTCAATGTTCTGTAATTATCGCTATTAATGAACTGTAAAAAATTCCATATCAAATTACTGTAAAAAGTATCAGCACTTGTGGTGCCGGTACAATAATAATTACCTAAAAATTACTGAATCACGCTAATTAAATAAATATAACTTTATAAATTACAGCATATTACGGTATAATACACGGCCCCGTGGCAGAATGTTCTTGCAGGTCCCGCAGTGAACTGATCGTTAAGACACCCAACAGATCACCGAAGTAAACCATCATTGGCTGCGGTCAGTGTGCGGGTGGGTGACCACTTGGATCAGTCTACGTAGGGACCGAGGGTGTGCGGTATGGGTCCTCGTTAAACTCTTCTACCGTAAAGTGCTCGACTTCACGTGCAGGTCGTCGGGCTACCAAAGCGGGGGTGCCATCCCCTCTGCAGAAGGTCAAAATTGTGATGGCATGTCTTCGGATCATCCTCAGGAATATTTCCCAGACTAACGCCAATAGCCCATTGTGCAGCTCTAGGGCGACGTAAATGAAAAACAACAACAAGAGTTCTTGCAGAAAGGATTTTTCTTTCGAAAAGTTAAAAATTTTAGTTTTCTTTTATACAGAAACTTGCACGTAATATTTGAATTATGCATTTAGATAATCACTTTTTGACGCGCTCAATTTACGCCGATAGTATTGTAAATAGATGTATTGATTGTATTTTCGGCAGTTAATAATATTGAATTTCACGTGGTTTTTAAATATCCCCATATATTTTAAACGAAAATTTGAATAGTGCATTTGTATATTTTATAAGGCAATAATACTATCGAGATTTTGACAGTTATTGATTTCTCCGTTGTTTTTAAATCAGTTTTTTATACGTTGTTATTTATTACAACAACCTAATCTCGAAACGCATTTGAGGAGAGATTTCGTTGTNTTGACTTTACATATATATATATATATATATAATATATATATATATATGGATTTTGCGGATTATGCACCACAAGTGCTAATACTTCATTCAATAATTTGATCCTGAATTTCTCATAGTGTATATATTTTTAGATTTCTTTTTAAAACTGTATACAAATGTATGCACTTTTCTAAACTGAGGTCACCTTGTGTGTGTGTGTATTGGTACAAGGATTCTACAATTTATTCTATTAAACTTATTCTGTTAAGGGACAGAAATATATATGTTAAATATTCTTTATAGAGCATTCTGTATTGAAAATGTTCTATTTATAGATACAACAACTTGTTATTTATTTAAGGGAGTACAAGACATCTTTTTGAATTTTTTTTTTGTTGAAGGAATGAATTGTGTTGAATTTTTCAATACTGTTGTAGTACATAAATAAAAACTATACAGAAATGTTCAACTATATTCTGAGACATTTTTGAAGAATTATTAGCAAAATATTTTACGTTTGA
The DNA here is from genome assembly GCF_043381705.1 of Parasteatoda tepidariorum. Classification (NCBI taxonomy): domain Eukaryota; kingdom Metazoa; phylum Arthropoda; class Arachnida; order Araneae; family Theridiidae; genus Parasteatoda; species Parasteatoda tepidariorum. The sequence goes on from NC_092215.1 coordinate 3,819,200, forward strand.
TTTCTAATTCTTGATATAACTGAAAATATTATAAGTATTTTTTTTGTTTCTTTTGAATAAAAATATCTATGTTTTAATGGTTCCTCTGCAGTTTTTGTAATTACAATTTAACATATCGGATGCTATGATTTAAGCTTAAAGTGAAATATAAAATATCTTTAACCCTTTGATGCAGAAATTTTATTAAACATATTTTTATATATTTTTCATTATTTTACATTTAATTTTGGTCAAAATAAGTTAATAATATTATATTTAGCATTTTAATAATTTATGGTTATGAACGCATGTAATAGAGAGTGTCTTTCTCCGTGTAAAATTCTTCCTCCATACACGGTTCACTTCCAAACAATACTTTTACTTATTTACAGTTACAATACAAATTTGTACTTATTTACAGTTATTTAAATCTAATAGAAACATTTATTCATCAATTGAATTTCTTTACTTTACAAAATAAATTATTGATAACTTTTTGAATCTGAATGAAAAAAAATTCAAACTACTTTTTTTTTTGGATTTTATATTTTTGTACATAGATAATTTCTCTCATATTTCTTTTTATTAACTATTATAACTATTTTCTAATTAAAAACACCAAAATATATTTTTCCTTGTAATTAGAGCGTAAGAAAATAAAATACATAAAAAGGACACCGCTGTTCCATCTGCGTCAAAGGGTTAATGATAAAAAGTATATTATAATTTTAATAAAACTTAGTTTTTTAAAAATGCTTTGTTTAATTTTTAAAATGATTTTTACAAGAATTTAAATTTCTAGATCTAAAACTCCCAAATTTTCTTAAAACCTATTAAAAAAAATGATAAGTCGTTAATCTAAGAAATATATAGATATTTTAAAATTTTTTATTTTCAATGCAGCTAAATGAGATTTTATTTCGCAGCATTTCTACAGCTTTAGGGGATAAACTTCAAAAGCATTAGCTAACTTTCTACTTAAGAATAGTATTTATCGATTAACTTATGTAAATTAAAATTTTCTTCACCAGTACTTGTTATTCCACTTTCACATTAATTTTTGTTAGTTTATAAATATATTATTTATTTTTTCTTCTTTCAAATTGAGCTAATTCTAAAATCAAACCAAAAAAGTAACTTCTGTAATTTTTACTCTTTGGTGCATAATTTAAGAAACCAGAAAATTGCCAAAATTTTGGTGAAAAATTTACTAAAATTGTACGAGCTATGGTACATATTTCATTTCTAATCTAAAAACTGTTTAAAAATATCAATCCATGACTTTTTTAAATAAAATTTTTTTTAAGACTGTGACAAATTAGAATGCGAAAGTGCAAAAGAAGAATTCGAATACTGTTTTTTAAGAATTTTTATACATTTTAAAATGTTTTTCATTTAATTTCGAGAAGATTGGCTTAATGTATTTTTTTTTGCATAAAATAAAGGTATGGGAGGGTATAGTTAATATTATGGACACCAGATTAGTAAGGAAACTGAAAAAATTCTGTTATTTATGAGTCAAACTTTCTTTTAAAATTTTGGCTAATTTATCAAACAGTTTTACTCTTTCATATGCAGCAATCGTATTATGATAGTAGTTGCAGCATTTTAATTGTTATTTTAGACTACTTATATTCATTGCTTTAAATAATGCTATTCATGAATACGTTTATTACATATTTCTATAGTCATTTTAAATATATATGTCCCGGCGAAAGACCGAAATCGGTGGTTGTTGACTTTCACCGGTGATGTCGACAAGCACCAAATACGTCGGTGAAAGATCGAATATTTCATTACATTCTTGTACATTCGGACCCTCACCGGTGTATGTCGACAATCCAGGGTTGGGTTTTTGACGTGAATCACGCTAATTAAATAAATATTAAAACTACAGTGAATCACTCTAATTAAATAAATATTACTATTAAANATGTCCGAAATATTTATTACATTCGATTTGAGACAGGGTTGGCTAGTTTTTGACATATGACGGTTTTTACCAGTTTATACCATGGTTTTTACCGTATTGTCAAAAACCCCTCTGTCAAAAACTGTCAAAAACCTATAGTTTTGGTAAAACTGTATTTTTATTTGAGTTTAACTGCTTATAATTTAAAACTAATTCATTGTTGGGCAATAAAATTAGAAAAAAAGTTGTTAAAAGATAAAGGACAGATTCTTGCATTTTCCCAACATGATTATATCAAAACATACTATTTGAAGTAAAATATTAGGATACTAAACAAAATTTTCGACATTTCCAAGCATCATTTTGTTTGGCATATTACATTACTGAAGAATGTCAAGTCACTCTTGACTTAGAATTTGTTAGTAATTACAAGTTTTGAAAGTTTTGTTTAACTTATTTCTAATATTTAAGAATTATTAATTCTTCTTTTTAGTTCTTGAATTTATTAATAGTTACAAGCTTTTTTGTTTGTTTGTTTATTTCTAACAATTAAGAAGTGTAAAATTTTGAATCCTTTGCATATCAAACTATAATGATAAAAGTAAGCATCACTATTTACAATAAGTATATTACAATATTTCTATATGAATGTATATCCTTCTATAAGAATACATGTATATAGTTGCAAAATCAATAGCAATCATATACAACATTCATTTATAAAGGCAATTATGTGAAAATAATATATTGTCCGCTATATGACATAAATTAAGGAAAACAGTAGATTTTTGACGGTTTTTAACGGTAAAAACACGGTTTTTACCACTGTCAAGTCAAAAACCAGTTTTTGATGGCAAAAACCCAACCCTGATTTGATATGAATTAATTCGTGGATAAAATATTGGGATACATTTATTCGATATTTTAACCCTACACTGATGTTTTTGAAGGTTAAGTGCCACTGCCCGGTATACATTTGCCCGGTATACCCTACACTGATGTTTTTTTAAGGTCAAGTGCCACTGCCCGGTATACCTTACACTGATGTTTTTTTAGGGTTAAGTGCCAGTGCCCGGTATATATTTGCCCGATACTCCAAACACTGATGTTTCTTCTAATCTATCGTCAGTAAGTATTAAAATATAGAATAAATATAAATATATCAAATAAATATAATAATATTAACGAATAAATTAATATAAAATTGGATATAACAAATATTTCGGACATTCACCAAAGCGACTATGTGATTGTTGACATTCACCGGTGAGAGTCAGAAATAAGGGTATTTAGCAAATATTTCGGACATACACCAAGCGACTACGTGAATGTTGACATTCACCGGTGAATGTCGACATTCTCCAGATTTCGGCGTTTCACCATAACATATATTTTTTTTACATTAACAAACCCATTAACTGGTTTTCCCTTACATTACAGGTACTACCCTAAGTTAGTCCGAAATGGTTTACACGCATGCCTTTTCTGTTAAAAGTTTGGTGAAAAATTACCAACTAAGGGGTTAACAATAGGCCTAACATAGGGGGTTAACAATAGCCTGAACAAATTTCATTACTTTATGAAAATCTCTTTCGTTGGGGTAGCAAAAGTAAGAAAATTTTATCTACCATTATAAAAGACCTAAGCATGTAAATAAAATACAAATTAGAAAGATTTGTTGTTGTGGTTCAATCAAATACTCTGTATGGTGAAGGTTTGAATCCCGCTGTGTATCTCTGTTCTTCAACTTGACAGGGGCTAGTACTTTGTAATGAATCTTGCATGTATGTGTGATAAAAGAAATTATTATATTCCTACGTTCTGGTAAAAGTTTTTTTTTAAATTTCTTTTTGAGTTATCAGTGAAAAATTGTTTCCCCTAAAACGTTAGAAGATATGAGTCAATATAATTGGTTTTGACTTTCTCATCTCGCCTTACTCATTAGTGATTCATAATATTTCGATATCGAGTTTGATTTGCGATCCCTAATTTGCATGTTTTTTAGCTTTATTTTTTGACGAAAACTCCAAAAATATGTGGTATGGGTGGAGATAATTGAACATCCTAAAAATATTAGAGTTAGCTAAGGTGACAATAGAATATTTGCAAAATTATTACAAAATGAATAAATGTTTGGATCTTAAATACACTTATTAAGTTATTTATTTCGTGTGACCTGACTTTATGGTTTGAAAAATCAAGCGTAATATTAATGAGAGTATCTCACTGCCATCTATCATTATAAATTACAATTGACACGGCTCATTAAATGTTTGAACTATTTAACAGGGATATTAAATATTAGCTAATTTATTCATCGTTTACAATCTTTTCCTTCAAATAAGCTATTAAAGAAACAATAAACTTTATCGAATATTAACTTGATCTATTTTATGGCTATTTCAGCCATGAATTTTATTGCTACAAAGACTTTTAATAGTTCAAATGAATCAATAATGTATGTAAAATCGAGAAGCTCTTAGTTATAATATTGTCAATAAGTGCACGCTTTTTAGTTCATTTATGCTCAATTAGATTCTATCTTTTTGTTGTCAAGAATTAATTGTTAGAATGATTTGTCATTTAACGAGCTTAAAATTTTTCTTACTACGTCATTGTATAATTTTATTTATTCTGTTGAAATATGCGTTATTAGAATTTTTTTTCGGAAATAAGTGTACTGTTACCCTTCAAACTTTGGCAAGGCTGTGATCTTTTAATTGAATTTTGGTAACAGTTACCCAGGTTCAAAAATAGACAAATAACTAATGAATTACATGAAACATTTAACAATTAAAATTAAATTTTATTATAACTATAAATTTTCTACAAACACAGCTTCAATCATTTCCAGATGCCTTCATGTGCACAAAAATTTCCAATTTATACACTCTTAAATTTCCAAATGGTTATACTCAAGATAAAACTTTTCGATAAAAAGCACTCTTAAATTTCATATGCATAACATTCACTTAATTCACACTAAAAGAGACATTTACGAAATAAAAATACTAGCTCATTCTAAATCTACAAAAACATTTAAACTTTAGGTCATTGTATTCCTACAACTGATAATTAAAATTAAATATCCAAGGCTCATCTTAAAATAGGTATCTTAACACCTGATAGAAATAATTTAAAATTCGGGATTAAATGCTCTTCTAGAAAGTTACTAAAAAGGTAAGAAATTAGAGTTTATAAATACAAAAGGAACTTGCAGATCACCTTCTGGAACGCCCACCGGGTTTGCAGCTAGACTTGTGGACTAGGAGAACTTCGAGTTTCCGACCGCCATTCAATTCTTTAGGCCCTCCATTAGTAAGACAGACTGCACCAGACCAGGGAAACATTCGATTTTCTGCTGAGGAACGCTCAATTCTTGCCAACCGTCTTGAACTTAGCGACATTCAGTCTATCACTTCCCGTCAACTATTCTGAGACTTCAGATCAACTTTCTTCCAGACAACAGCTCATTCGATCCATGTTGCGCACCTAGTCGCGGCATCCAGAGACTCTTTCCAAACATCAACCTTTCAGCATTTCAGCCTAGATCAACTCACTCCGAGACTCCAGCTTTATCTAGACTCTTTCTCGGTGATACCGGCTCAGAACACACTTCTAGCAGCCATGATAGATCCTGTCAGCGGTGATGTCTCAACCCAACTTTCCATCGGGCACGATCCGCACTCCCGTCGTACTGCTTTTTCAGCCACTCTTCATGCTGAGAGCAGGCTCGCAACTAGAAACTTTTTCGTCCCTCAATGAAATAGATATCCCACAAAAACAAATTGAAAGAAATGTTATATTCCACAAGAACAAATTGTTAAGATAAGGCGTTCTACATTCTAATTCCTCATAAATCTATCACTCCTTATCTCCCCTTCTGCTGACCAGACGAGTGGTCCTCTCGCCGTTCAAAGCAAAAGCAGCCTGCCCTCAGCCTTTATACTCTTTTCAGCAAGGCGAAATAATCCATACTGACCTGTTTACTCGCCCAAAAGTCATCCCGCATCCACTGGACGTCTGAACAAAACAAAAAAAAGATCCATAAGAAAAACCAGTTACAAACCCTTTAATGCGCTATAAAAGTGATAATACAATCCTCCTTAAATGTTAATACAATTAACTATCCACAATTTACCCCAAAAATCCCATTTTAAAGGAATAAATAAAAAAATTTCATAAAATATCATCATTTTGATTGCATTTAAATTTTGTCATAGTAGTGCCATCTATTGAAAAATAACCCTTCTTTAAAAAAGTATTGATTAAAAAAACTCCAATAAATTCCTATTTTTTACAGAAGTGGGTCAAACACGCTGTATATGATTTAAAGCAAAGAATATTTTTTTAAAAATCGTTTCGTAAAAATTAATACGTCATTTTTCAATGAATCTATAAAATAATATTTTTTTTACACTTTCCCATAATTATTTGAAACAATTCATTAGCCTTATTTTCATAAAACACATTTTTCCATCCCATCCGGAAAGATGTTTTGAAAAAGACAGTACATATGCTATCTCTTCGTGTATTGGAATGTGAGCTGAAAACGAAACAATCTTTGAATTGAATTTGGTCTTAAGTGAATGAAGTAAAAAAAGTCCTGCTGTATGCATCATCTGAAGCATTATTTTTCATTGTATCTGTAAAATTCACTTTTTTTTAAATAGAATTTTGAATAGTTATTTAACTTTTTCTAATTATGAGTATTTCTGTTTGAGCCTTATTTTAATAAAATACTTTTTTTTACCTGCTAGCCTATATGAGGATTTGAAGAATCACAGAGAACTGATATGAATGCTATTTCTTTTATTCCCGTCGAATACTATGTTCTTGTGAATATGTCACGGCGAAAGACCGAAATCGGTGGTTGTTGACTTTCACCGGTGAATGCCGACAAACACCAAATACGTCGGTGAAAGATCGAATATTTCGTTACATTCTTGTACATTCGGACCCTCACCGGTGTATGTCGACAATTGCAGATATGCTTTGGTGAATGTCCGAAATATTTATTACATTCGATTTGATATGAATTTATTCGTGGATATAATTACATTTATTTGATATTTTAACCTTACACTGATGTTTTTTTAAGGTTAAGTGCAACTGCCCGGTATACATTTGCCCCGTATACCCTACACTGATGTTTTTTTAAGGTTAAGTGCCACTGCCCGGTATACCCTACACTGATTTTTTTTAAGGTTAAGTGCCACTGCCCGGTATACCCTACACTGATGTTTTTTTAAGGTCAAATGCCATTGCCCGGTATGTATTTGCCCGATACTCCAAACACTGATGTTTCTTCTAATCTATCGTCAGTGGTATTAAAATATAGTATAAATATAAATATATCAAATAAATATAATAATATTAACGAATAAATTAATATAAAATTGGATATAACAAATATTTCGGACATTCACCAAAGCGACTACGTGCACCGGTGAATGTCGATATTCTCTAGATTTCGGTGTTTCATTGTAACAAATACATCATTTTTCAATATCCAATTTTTAATAGACTTTCCTTTCATTATTTAACTTTCTAGCTATATTTATGATCCTTATTTTAATAAAATACAATCTCCCATCCCACCCGAAAAGATTCTCTTCGAATACAACGTGTGCAGAAAATGAAACTATCTTCGATTTAAATACAGATCTCTTTTGAATGTAGCTCTGTGCATCATGATGTATCGATTCTTTGAAAAGAAAACCGGTCTGTTTCCCGAAAAGAAAAGGTTCTGAAAATGTGCGCTCTAAACTTTTCTCCGGAAATAAAAACTTCATTTTATACAGAATCATAAAGTGGAAATAGTTCTCATGAAATACCACAGTGTTTTCAATTGCACGGTTCTAGGATTTGTCTGTCATCGGCTTTACTGGTATGAACAGCAGCTTTCGTGTGAGAAAAAAACTTGATAAAATGCGACTCTTCGAATCGAGGACAATCTTCTTAGATAGTTTTTTTTAGGGAGTCATCAGATAGTTTTTTTAGGAGTCATCTGCTTTAAATATTCGATACGACAGTATTCCAGTGTTGAAGGAACTTCTCAGTAACAGAAAATACATTTATTTATTTATCTTTACTTGCGTTTAACATGTTTAATTACTGCTTTTTAAAATATATTAAAAAGCGTACGCTTTTGTGTGATTCGGATTTCTGCTAAATTTTAATATTATTCCAATGATGAATGTAGTAAATTGTAGTTGGATTGATCATAAATGTAGGATTGGTCTTAATGACCAAAATATTTAAATGATTTGTTAAAATTGTAGTTTCTAACTGTATTCATGATTTCATAAAAACCTATCTGTATTCATTTATTTGTGTTGTTTGTTTAAAACACTACACAGTAACAATATAAGTAGATGTATATTGTTATTGTGTTGCACACTACGTTCAATAAACTTATTAAATATAATTAATTGTTCTTTTTAAATATAATAAGTAGTTATTTATGTTTCACTGTTTGTTTTGGAAAATCGTATTTTAATCTTTTCTATATAAATTTAGTTTTCTAAAAATAAATTTCAGTATTTAGTTCTTTTCTAAAGTCAATTTATTGTAAATAGAATACAATATTAACAGTTTTTATTTACGAATGTTTTACTAACGACACTGAAATAAGCTATCAGATAAAGTTGATTGTTTTTTAAAATTTTAATAAGTATTAATCTGTGGTTTAATATTTGTTTTGGGTAAAAGAGCGTATAATTTAACACAGAAAATGTGTTTTAATCTTTTCTTTAAAACTCTCTAAAAAATAAAGTTCTGTGTTTAGTTATTTTCTAAAGTTAATCTATAGCAAATAAACTGCAGTGTTAGCATTTTCGATTTACGCATTTTTAACCTATTAAATAAGGTCAATTGTTCTTTCTAAATCTACTAAATATTTATTTGTGTTTTAATGTTTGGTTTGTGTTTATTGTACAATAATGTGTAACGTTAAACAAATAACGTATTTTAATATTTTCTATGTTAATTTAGTTTTCTAATAAAGGAACACGAATTCTCATTATTTTCTTTGCTATGCTTCGTTTGAGAACATTTTTCCCTTAACGAAGACAGTTAGAATGGCCAATTATTTCTGAAAACTTGATTCAATGTGAAAGGAGAAAACCAGCAAGATCAGCACTTATGTATCTTGGGAATACCTATGTGCTAATTTAACGCTAAATATGTATTTTCAGAAGTCTTCTGACGTAATTAATACCCCAAATGTTATCTTAACTATGCAATTTTAAGGTTTAAAAATTAGCTCTCTATAGATTAAGAAAGTTTGTTTATCGTGGAAGGTCTCTATTTTATCTTTTAAATGAACATTTATTTTTATATTTATATTAAAACTTCTATACCTTAAAATTGTAAACACAATTATATTTTCTCTTTTGATCCCTCTTTATGAATTAATTTTTATTTTTTACGCTATTAATTTCTTAGAAAAGGTTTGCTTAGATTATTTTAAGGTTGTTTGTAACCAATGCAAGAATTATTTAATAACTTTACTTCCATTTTCAGAAAAATCGGTTTTGCGTTGAAACTTAAATTCAGTCTTTTGAATCATAATATGTACAGCGATATTGTTGACCACACTTTACGAAATTCCAGATCTGTGGTAAAAAGTACTCAGGGTGCCTTACTTTTTAGCGTAAAATCCATTTTCACCTACTAAACATGATATACCGTAATTTTTACTGTAATAATTAATGTAAAATCACTGAATCAATTTAATTAAAAAATATTATTGTAAAAATTGCGGAAAAATATTTTACTGTGATAATAGATTTTACTGTAAAAATGGATTTTACAGTAAATTAGATTTCAAGAATGATGCACTTAAAGTGCCGGTACTTTACGCCGAATTTTTTTCAGTTCATAATTAGGTGTGAAATTGAATCGTGTTTAATTTTATTTATAGTATCGTGTCATCAAGTTTAGGAATTGCGATAATATCGTTCATTTTAGCACCATATTAAAATTGTAGAGAACTTGAAGGTTCATCATGCTCCAAAACTTTAAACAGTGTAGAATAATAGTATGATTTATTTAAATAGTGAATAAAAAGAGTTTCATGTTTGCTTTTTCTCGTTTGTTATATATGGAGATATTTGGAGGTGTTCTGTTGATTTATTAATTAAAAAAAAGCTTTAAAATCACGAGAAAATGTCTGGTGTAATTTATCCTCCAATATTATACTATTTACAGAATATCTAACTAAATGTATGGTATACTTACCGCTACGTATATAATTCGAAGCAAAGTTTAAATATTTTAAACACTATGTTTTATATTGTTATCTTAAAATAGATAAACGGTTTAAGTTTGTTTTCTCTAAACAAAGGAGAATTAGGCGATAGATTATGTATACTTAGTGCTATGCATCCATAAATCAAAACCTAATTTTGACCTAACAGCTATGAACAGGTTTCAAAAATTTAAAACAGCTATAAAAATAGTTTATAATTCCGATGACCGAGCCTTATCAGAACAAAAAGCCGTAAAGACTTAAAAATTGCGTAGAAAGCATTAGAAAATATGAGAAAATCTTTTTTTAAACCCAAAAGACATCTGCGGCACATCAAGGTTTCATGAATTGGAATTTGAAAAACACTGTTCTGAAATGATTATATGTTATAGATACAAAATCCTTCAAATAAAGTAATTATTTTAGCTCTATATTAATAACACTGGGGAAGGTACTTATCTAATTCAGGTGAGGGGATTTCTAATATGAAATACTTGTTTTTTTCCCCCCGAAAACTACAGATTTTTTTTCAAAACAATGCAGTTCATTATTTTTTTTAAATTGTATAACTTTATGAAGAACGTATAGGTTTATATATAATACCTATACACTTGTCTGTTCTTTTGAAAATAACACTTAAGACAAAGAAACATGACTTTACCATAACATAAATTGATATGTATCGTAGCTTTTTCCTACCACTCCTTACACAGGAGAGAAGTGGGGATACTTAGAATTAACTCGAGTGGATTTTTAACATTTCTGGTTAGGAATATATTATTAAAATGCATAAAAACTGTAGCGTGTTGAGAGAAACCGATTGCGGATTTGAAATTAGTGACGCGCAAATATCTAAGATTCGTTCAAAATATAATACAACAGAAAAAAAAAAATCCCCAGTGTATTAGCATGGTTTATAGCTCCTATGTAAAAGCGTTTTATGAAATAACCAGTTTTTATGATTATGAGGGGGGAAAAACTGTCTTTAAACAAAGACACTTAGCGCTAGCGAGTTAACCTACCAGGCGCTAATACTTCCATTTTAGGTCTTTCCTTTAAAAAGATTAATACTGGTTACTCAATATTTATTGAATTCTTAAAATTTATCAAGATAACCAAATCATTCGCCCTTATTATAATATATTAATAATAAAAGCATCTATGTGGTGGAACTAAAGAATATCAACTTAGTGTTATTGTTACCATTATCAATTTCTAAATAAATTTACTTTTACAAAAAGCTGATTCACAAGAAGCTTTTACAAAAGCTTACATTTACAAAAAGCTGAATTCCGCCTCTAGCCAGGTATATCTTGAATTGGAGTGTCAACAATTATTTTTGGCCGGGATAACAATGTTTTAACTTTCATATTACAATTACTACGCATTACAGTTATACTTCTGCTTTTTATAAATTAAAATAGAGAGAATATGTTTAGAATTAATATATATTTGATATGTTAGAATTAAAATAAAAACAAAATATTTTTGCTACATTAATATTTCTACTCATATATTAAATTTTTTTCTCGATGGTCGCCATTCCGCAAATTCTGTGTTTTTTCCCTACGTTTTGCTTTATAACTTCAATAAAATCTACACTTATAAATGAAATCTATTTAATAATAGAATTCCTAGTAAAACTTTTAAAGCACTTGACATGATATTTTCGAAAATCGATTGATCTATTTTAAGATCGCTTAAGCCAATTTGCATCATTATCTGCAAGTGAATAGCGTTTCTCTGAAGCAATAAATGTTAGCAAAAAACTGAAATTATTCTATATTAACTGTGATTGTAACTATGTTTTCACCAAAGGAAACAGTTTAAGTGGCACAAATCTATACTATCTCGCCTTAAAGAATTCATTGGGCTTTAGAATGAACATTTTATACGTCATTAAGCTTTATATGCGGTGAAATTTTTCTGTCTGAATCATAATTAATGAATAATTCTCAATTTTTGCAATTTTTTATGAGTTCAGATAGTGTTTGCGTAACATTTTAAATCTGAAATAATTCAGCTTTTCATTTTCACAAAATTGTGGCTTATCTTCACAAAGAGGTTTTGGGCCATTTTCAGAAAGTACTGTCATACTGTCAGAAAGTACTGTCACCGTCCTTGATTTTAAAGTGACGGTAGCATTTATGGTTACTCTGGGAATCGAACCATCTATCTTTCATACAATTTAGCAATATCCAATGACTGCAGTCCGGTAAGATCCTTAATTAATTCTTAGCCCCACAATTTTTATTAAACATATTTTCATTAGTTTTCATTCATTTATTGCAAAATAAGTGAAAAATATTAAATTTAGCATTTTAACACGAAACATCGGTGTTTTTTTCTGCGTTAAAAGTAAAATCTTCCAAACATAGCTCACTTCAAAGCAATATTTATTTTTTAAATTTGCGCTTATTTGCAGTTATTTAGATTTAAAAGAAACAATTATTCATCATTAATTTTTTCTAATTTACAAAATCAATTGTTGACAAATTTTTGACTATAAATGATTTTTTTTTCAAGCTACTTTTTTTAATTGTATGTTGTACAAATATAACTTTGATAATATAACAGATTTTTTAGTATACTATAAGTCTGTTTTTTATAAGTAAAAAAAATAATGCTGACAAGATAAGTTTTTCATGTAATTAGAGAACCAGAAAAAAATATATAAAATGGACACCGGTGTCCCATCTGCGTCAAAGGGTTAATTTGAAAAGATTCTTGTCTTCAGAGTAGGTTCACGCATTCTAGGTTAATAAAAAGTGCACTCATAGGTGCAGTCAGTAAATAAATGGTCTTTCCATAATTTAATCTTTTTTTTTCATCTTAGTAGTTTTATTTTTAAATTTGACCGCTCTTAACATAATATGTATATTATGACACAAAAGTGTTTAGCATTCATTTAGTGATAAAAATTGATCTTCAAAACTTTTGACTTGCATTCTATGCTACAATATACGCATTCTTTGAATTGATAAATGGAAGCAGCTCATTCATTGGCGTAGAAATATTTCACGCCTGTAGGCATCTGATGAACTGCACAATATTCGCCATTCAAGTCTCAGTTCCTCTTTCTTTTCTTTCACTTACTTTTCCATTTATTAAAGCACTTCATTTTTTTTAATGCATTCTTAAAAAAATGAAGACTTAACTTTTTGTAAGTGGATGAAAAAATTCTTGGGACCGTACATCAATAGGGGAACTCACCTTTAAATCGAAATCCGACGAAATAAAATTGCAACTCAGCTTTTTTTTCCTTTCTGTACTTCAATGTATGTATTTTTTTTTTTTTTTAAATCTGTTTTGTTTTAGAACAGCTGTATAAGTATTTAATTCTGGAAAATTATTAACAGATTCAGTCTTTAGTTATGCTCAGTCTTTCTTTTGAATTTTCTTCAGTTATATAATTTTAAAAAGGATAAAGACATGATTTTTTTTTGTACTTTAAAAACAAGTTAAGCTAATTGTCGTTTCTGTAAATTCAAATGATAATTTCAAATATTGTGTATAACTCGTTTTACTATAACGAGTTTAGGCGTGAATTATTATCAACTATGATAATAATTCACGCCTAAACTCGTCATAAGTTTTTTTTTGCTGCTTCCTTTATCCCTTTTGATAGTTGCTGTCATCTAATGAACTGCACAATCTTCGTCATTGAAGTTAAAGTATTTCTTAAACCCTAAGAAAGCTCCTTTTAGAACGTTTTCTTTTCTTTCACTTGCTTTTCCATTTATTAAAGTACTTCATTTTTTTATATACATTTTTAAAAAAGTGGAGACGGGAGTTAAAACTCTTGTAAAAGGATGGAAAAATTCTTCTGACCGTACATCATTTGGGGAACTCAACTTTAACTCGAAATGCGACGAAATAAAATTGCAGCTCAGCTTTTTTCTCTTTCTGTACTTCGATGGGTGTAAATTTTTTTATATTTTCTTTTCTTTTAGAACAACAGTAAAAGTATTTCATTCTGGAAAATTATTAGCAGATTTGATATGTTAGTCTTTCTTTTGGATTTTCTTTAGTCATATATTATTAAAAAGGATAAAAACAAAAACTTGCTAGTTTTCAAAACAAATTAAGCTTATTTTAATTGTCTCAAAATTTTTTTTATAAAAATAACAACAAATAAAATAGATCACAAAAAGTAATTTTATTTGTTGTTATTTTTATAAAACATTTTTTGAGTGCTCCTCGCACTATTGTATCAATATATTTTGCTTCGCCTTTATTGATACAATATCAGAAAGCACTCTGTTTTGCGGATATAATCGTGTGGGCTGAAGAAAAGATTATATCTTTTTTTTCGTTTTTTTTAATAAAATTTAATATTTTTTTTTAAACTGTTGTGTTATTTTTTTACTTATTATTCCTCCCCCACTTCTTTTTCATTTGTCTATTATTTTTCTTTGTTTTATTCTTCATTTTGAACATATCTAATGAGTTCTGTTTACTTGCAGCTTAAGCGCATTTAATGAAACTTATTGTTTTTCTTAACTTTCTCAAGTGAATCGGATTACGAGTTATTGTATAGATTAAATACGTTTTCACTGTGATTGTAACTGAAATTCGTCCAACAACTAATTATGTTTTAAATTACAATGCACAAGAAACTATTGGAATACATTTTAATAACCTTGCTGAATTCTTTTCCTTGTCATCGAAGAATGAAGACCCTCATTTGCTATTAGTTCAAAAGCAAACAGAAAAGCATTAATTCTAAGCAGATTTAAAAACTCATTTTATAAAATGAGAGCGCACATTTAATGAATGCTCTAATTTAGTTCATCATGCAAATGTCAAAGGTAGAAAATAACTCATACTTTCTAAAGTTTAAATAATTCTGTTTGACTTCTGCAGTTCAACTGGATTCGACCCATTCTTTTTTTAAACAGTACTTTAGATTAAAATTTTAATTTTATTTTTTGTAAGCAAGGGCCTTAAAATTATAAATCTAAAGTAAACTTTAAAAATTTATAAGATATTTTTTCAAAGTATGGGCAAATTTGAGTATAAAAACTACAATTTTTCTATGCTACGCTAACAGCACTACATCAAATTGTAATACATAAATAAAATAAAAAAATTCTAAATCAATTACGTGATTTTCAAGTTTTGAACTAAAATCTCAAAAAGGTTTGAAATATACAATGAAATAAAACTAAATTTATTGCTCAATATTGATTTTTTTTAAAGAATAATTTTGTAACATTCTTACTTAAAGCAAGATAAAATAAAATAATAAATTTATTCTTAGAACCTGCTTTTAGTTCAAAACATAGCCTACACTATACAATAACTACATGCAAAGTTTTGTAGAATTATATTATAAACTATTTTTGTAATGTGCGTTTGCATAAAGAGATTTCCTCAAAATTAAAATTTTTTTAAAAATTTATGTGAAGAATGTATGCAATTGCTATTCTGTATTAAAAAAATGCTAAAGATCAGACCACAATATAAGAAGATTTAGAAAGCTAGCGAAGAAAAGCTCAAATATAGACAATAATAACAAAAAAAAACATAAGTATCGTGGTAATACATTTTTAAATTCCGAAAAACAATTTTTATATTTTAAACTTTTAATCCCTAATTTTATTACATTTCTTAATTTCGCTTCAAAACATCATCACGGAAGTATAGTATACAAACCTGAAATATTTAAATACAAATAATTCAATACAAATTAATATTTAAATTAGGAAAAATAAGCAAGTTTTCTCTAACGAATCATTACTAACGTAGGCGGGACTGAAAAACAGTTCGATTGCCTGATGAAACTATGGCAACTGAACGAGCTTTCTCAGTAGTGATTCGTTCAATTTCAAATAACTTCGCTTAAATATTAATTTTCGACTGTTTTGACGTTATAATGGTTGTTTCAATTATTTACTTGTCATGTTGCAAAATACAATTTGTAAACGGACGAGATATGAGTTGTTATTGTACTAATAAATATTATTCTTTTCTAGGTAAGTGTGATTAGATACCCTCTTCATTTATGTTTGAAAGGTTTGAAAAGTATCCTTTATATTACCTATGATTACTTTATAGTTGAACCAACCAGTTTTGTGAAAAATGATTAACGATACGAAAGCTGTGTTACATTTATTACCCATTATTGTACCCGGGTTTAAACAGTGGTGAGACGAAAAGAAATAAATAAAATATGGCATTTAATATTTATTACAACAATGCTCCGACAACATAAAAGCTTAGATGCACCTAAATTAAACTTAAATAAGTTAAACTTATCAAGTAAGAATGAACCGAATTTAACGTTATTATCATGAAAAAATACAACCTACGTCAAGGTTTATTGAAAACGTTAAATGGCCTAAAGGTATAACATCTCTCTTTCAATTTTTATATTTATTACTTGATGTTGTTTTGTTATGAAGAAGTAAAAAGAAAATATTTTCCTGGAACAAAAAAATAAAAAAAAAGTCAAATGAAATCTGGAAACAGCTGGGAGTGTCAGCATCATAATTACAACACTCTTAACAGGAAGTTGACAAGAAACGCTTTGTTAAGGTTTTCTTATCTTTTTAAGAGTTAATTTTGCGATGATTATAACCGACGATGAGGTTTTGGTGCGCCTTCTTTTTTCAGAATAAAACGTGCTTGTGCAGGAAAACAGTTAATCGTGCTTCTGCAAGAAATAACATGACTCTTCATTAACTGTATCCGGTCTTGCCTAAAGCAGAAAACAAATATTTTATCACCTCATTTAATTATGCCTTTGGGGAATTGTATTTTACTTAATTTATCACTATTATTTTCTTGAAATATTTAGTTTTCTAAAACGAGCTATATTTTTTTGATATATTTTGTTTTTCTAAACGATACATTTGATTTTGTAAAACATAATTTCTTTATTATATTTTTCAACCGCTTGCTTCCCTTACAACTTTTTTCAAAGAAAAAAAAATGCAAAAAATCAACATATTTTTTTATTTCATTAATAAATACAAGGAACTAAAGCAAAACATAATACACAAGTTCTAAGTTGAAATTTTAATTTTTTTTAGGTGTAAAAAATATTTAATTTAAAATCAGTTTACTATCCCAAATTTTCTCGGGCAAATGAAAGAAGTTATATATTAGTTTTTGTACATGTTATCATTTTCATAATGTGAAAAATCATCCGCAATACTTTCACTTTCGTTCGCGAACGCGATTTTTTTACTATTTTTTTTTTCTATGTAATTAAGCAACCATCGTATATGCAATTGTACGAAACACATCTGCGGTCCCACAAATAGCAAAACTCCCAAACAAAAATTGGCAAACTTTCAATCGCAGCAGATTTTTATTATTTTTTGTTTTGCTTTCGGCCGAATAAAGACGTGATAAAACAAAACGTATTGACGAATTCTGCCATGACCAGTTTACTCGGGATAATAAATTTTTGCAATATATACATACCCAAGTTAACTCGGGATAATCAAGGAAGGAAATTGCCTTTATAGAAGTAGTATTTGTGGATATTTATGTAGTTGTGGATATTTTCTATTATTATCTACCACTTTTATCTTAAAAAATAGCAAACAATTCTGATATATCAACAAACAATCCTGCAATAGCAACCCAATTCTGAGTCTGCGACTATCCATGTCTAACTCCGTATTCCGTAATTTTTAACCCAGATTAGGAAACAAAAGAACGCTTGGATCAAGTATTGAGACAAATAAGTCTTCGTGGAGAAATTTTTGATAGAACTAACCCTCATTTGTGTTGCATGCAGAGGAAAACTACGAAAACCTCCCACGGTTAGTCCCATGGTAAGGGAACCCGAAACTGTTTTTGTAAAACTAAATAGAAGTTAATTTTGTATATTTTTAGTTTGAGAAAAGTTGGTTACTAATTTTTAATTTGTCACGCAATTCCTACATTTGGCATGGTACACAACTGTTTACAATAGCCTTTTTTTCTTTTAAGGTAAGCATTGCAGCTATTTAGTCTTTTAAATCGTTTCAGGAAACCATATTGAATTGGATAACTTAATAAAATTCATTCTGACGAAATATTTGTGAGAATGTAATTCCAAAATTTTTAAAAAAAGGAAAAAAAATACATCTATGATTTTGATCCAAAAATTGAATTATTTTATATAGATTATTTAAAACCCATTTCCTTTCAACGACAGGTAAATATAAAAAGATAAGATAATGTCCCATTTGTAAAAAGGGATAAAATATTGTCGTGTATTAGATACTTATGAATTGTTAAACTGAATATGAATTAAATTTTTGGGGCTCGACCTATTACTGATGTGTTGCACTTTTTGAAAAGGCACTTAAATAATGAAAATAATTTGGTGAATAAAGAGTTAGGGAAATAGAAATAACAGGTTGGCCTATACCGGGAAAAAAATTTGAAAATTGGTAAAGAAAAATTTCATATTGCTTCTGATAATTTATGTATAAGAAAATATATTTGTTAATTAAAGGAAATACATCAAGATGCTAAAACAATTCAACTTAATTTCTAAAATCAAAGTGAAATTAAAACTTTGAAAATATTCAATAGTCTCATCAAACATGTGTAGCCACTTTTCAAATTTTGGCCACTATAAATAATTATGATCATACTCTTTAAACTTTCTGTGTTATGAGATACCATATTGTCAAAAGAAATAAATTTTATAAGTGTTTGTTTCTGATAATTACATTAGAATTTAAGTAGATTAGTTTGACGATATGATCACACTCTTTAAAATTGATTTTTTATGAAACTTTATTGTTAAAAGAAATAAATTTCATAAGTGTTTGTTTCTGATAATTACATTACACAATTAGAATTTATAAGGGAAAAGCAGCATTATATAGATGTAGATTTTATAGGACTTTTAAAAAGTTTAACTACAAGAAATATCCTGATCACTTTTCTATTAAAGCATTTAAAAAAGTAATAAATCTAATAAGTGTTTGCTTTAAATATTGCCATAAAACTTAATTTAAATTTAGAAGGAAAAAAAAACAGAATTGTAATAAATATTTTGTAGTTATTAACTTTTAAAATGGAAATACTTCAATCAAATAATCTTATCATTATTTGTTCTAAAACATTTGGCATAAATTTATCTAAGGAGTGTGTATTATAAACAATTTCATACGTATTAAAGGGTAGGAACACAGTATTAATTATGCTGATGTAGATATTGTAAATTTTGGTAAGAGAAAACTGTGAAAAATAATATACTATAAATCAATAATAAATCTTTGCTTTTAGCAATTTAACAAAATCTATTTCGTTAACGTATATTGATGTAAAATTTATAAACCTAAACTTTAAAAGAAATTGCATACTTGAAAAAAATACTAAGGTTAAAAATTAATGATTACTGTAAGAACTTCGTGAAAAAAAATGCTCCGATTTTTTTTTTCTATCCTTCAACTTCTTCTGACTGATTTTTAAAATTATTGTATGGGAAATCATAGAATTTATTTTGGAAAATTTAGGTGTTGAATTAAATACCGTCTAGACAGTGCTATTCTTTAGAAGAAACGAATAGTTTTCAGATGAAAAAGCGTGAGAATCTTACCAAATAATGATAAATAACAGGGTATTAAAATTCTCATACCCAAATTAAATGGTAACCGCAAACATTAATTTTCGGTCTTTTGTAGAAATAGTCCTTCATTGGATAAAATATTTATACATCATCTATGTTATCGGCTCCCACGGGTTTTCAAAAATTTAAATAAATGTTTTTTTTTTTAGATAATGTTTGGAGTAGGTTTTCATGCAGATTCTTTACAAAATAATGTACTGTCATTAATGTAATTGCATTTTAAGAAGTTGTAGGGAACCTTTTTTATAGGTAAATTTTATTTTTTATCATCATACCAAAAGATAATTTGACAGAAATAAAAGAAAAAAAACTTCATTTTTTACAATCTCTTAGGAAGGAGTATTTTTTTTTTCAGTTGAGAACACATTTTTACGAATATCTGATATACCTTAATTTTTACAGTAATGATTACCGTAAAATCGCTGAATCACTCTAATTAAATTTTATTATAAAAATAACTTGTAATATCTTGCGATGAAATGAATTTTACGGGTGACGCGTGCCTTCCTTGGGAAGGATTTTGCAAAGTATTAGTATAATAATAATTTAGGCATTAAGAATCATTTGAAAATTAAGATACTTTACCAACACTTAAAAGCTTAATTTCCTAATTAATAAATCTTATATGTGTGATTATTGCTTTGTCGTCTTAGGTAAAACAATTTAAAATTAAGTTGAGCTTTATACGTACGAACATAAATATTGCTATCACTAAGAAAAATTTTCTCAATGACCTACAAGTTGGCACTTATGTTTTAATTAAGTGTATATTTGTTACTTATTATTCAGGCCTTCTAAATATTAAATATTTATGTATTAAGCATGGTGGTGCTATAAGCGTTACGCAGTAATATGGGAAAGTAGCATTCATATATAAATAATGAAAGACATATATAATGGAAGAAAAAACTATCTGAAAAACGAATGCCAATAATGAAATCCCACTCGTTCAAACATTTTCTTTTACTTTTGTAAAACGAACCATCATTTAAAAACAAAGCTACAGTGTAAAAAATACTAGTTCAAATTACGGTAAAACGTACCGGCATTCAGAGTTCCGGTACTTTTTACCTCAAAACCCATTTTTCTCGGAACAAAAATATCTGATATACCGTAATTTTTGTTGTCATAAATGTTGTTGTTCTTGACGTATGGCGTGTGATTGTTCTGTTGTTATAGATACCGTCACTGTATCACCCTAATTAAATAAATGTTACTGTAAAAATTACTGTATAATATTTTACGGTAAAAGTGACTTTTGCGGTAAAATGTATTTTATGGATGATACATCCTAAGGTGCCGTAATTTTATCTGGAATTGTTTGCATTGTAGGTACAAATGGGCTCAAAATATCCTAAATGCAATTGCAATCTATATCTTTATTTTCTTTGAAAGCAAAAACATTAGTTATTTTATAAATAATACTACTTTGCTTGTACTCCCACGCCTAGATAAATATTTAAAGCTTCATAAAAAGGGGTGGTTTGTTCAATTTCTTTCGCCGGCTCTTTGACTAACATAAACACGATTTCCCTAAATCAGAATATTTCCCTGTATCTACCTCCCTGCTGGTTTCGAATTTCGAATGAATCTTGGCCCCTTCTAACTTGCACCCTTCTTTAGAGGAGAAAATATTCCACGCTGACCTGCGTGCCCCTCTAAAGACGGAAAGTTGGTTGCAAAGGCAGGAAACATTAGTCATGCCTGAAGTGAACGACAACAAACGAGTAAAGTGCTTCATTCAAGTGCATTTGTGTTCTATTCGAAAATCGAATTTTCCTACCTGTTTACGACACATCTCGAAATAATTCTTTTGAAGGTATTATTTTCCTTTTAAAGGTTCCTTAATTAAGGTAACAAAGGTTTCAAATGTACACTATAGTTGTTAAATAGGAGCAGACAATTTTTTTAGTCAAGAGTGATTTAATTGAAGTGGATGATTAAAAACCGTAATTGACTTACTATGCGTGATATGGGTTAGTTTGAAGGACAATTATAGCATATCTGCAGAAGGTTGAATAATAAAGAAGTGTTCTGCAAAAATGTGTCCTAAAACATTGAGATTAAATAACAGATATTCTTGTAAAATGTTATGAGGTTTTGTTTTTTACTTTTTTTTTTGAAGCGCTTATTTAGCTCTTTCATTTTATAATTTCGCGGCAACGACTATTTATTGCTATTTATTTATTTATTAGCTGATGCGAGTAATTGAATTATCTAAACACTACATTCATATTTTTAGTTTTCTTTAAGTTAGAAAAAAAATTATTAATACATTCATTTGCGCACTAAAACTTGAAAGCTATATTTTGCATAAAAAAGAATTTACGAGAAAATTTTATCATAACTAAAAATATTAGTGTTGTAAACAAGGATTCATTATTTTGTATGAATTTCATTAAACAATCTTTAAATATTCTTTGTAAGCAGTTGGTTTTCAGCTAAAGCTTAACATTTTATTTATGATCCTTTTTTAAACTTGCACGTATACAAAATTAAATATCTTATTCAGTATTAAAAGTGTAAAAAAAAAAAATCGAATAAAAAATAAAATTGCTTGTTTGATAAATCAGATTAGAAGGTTCATTTGTGTGACTATAATTCTATTTTATAAGAATGTGTAAATACGTGTACTAAAACCGAACAAAAACTTTTTAACTAACTTAGACCTAAATGTACTTTGTAATTAATTGGTATTCAATAATGATTAAAACTTCCTTTATGTTCTTTTTCAAGTTTGCAAATCATTGCTATTTTAGATTTTATATTTTAATCACAGTGAAAATCTTAAATAAATCCAATTAAAGATAAAATATCTTAGATAAATCGGGTAATAAAATTTTTCTTTTGTGTAAATGGCCAACTATAAGTCTGCAATAAAAGAACGCGTAATTACTTTCGAAAACTTATCTAAACCTTTAAACTAACTTAGACCTAAATTTACTTCATAATTAATTGATATTCAGTTAAAGATTAAAACTTCATTTATGATCTTTTTCAACCATTGTTATTCTAGATTAAATATATCATTCGGTGTGAAAATCGTAAAGAAATCCTATTAAAGATAAATCGAGTAATAAGATTCTTTCTTTCTGTAAATGGCCAACTATAATTCTGCGATAAAAGAACATGTAACTACTTCAGAAAACCAAACGAAGATAGTGACATGGTGTTGGAAATTTTTTTTATGGCGAAGGAACATATTTCCCAGTGACCTTTCCCCTCTTGATTTTATGTTCCTCTGACGTCATTTGCGAACTAACTGACAACCCCAAGGGATTCTTTTTCTAAGCTCTTCTACCCTTTTTTTTTTTCAAGATTTAGATGGTAATATTTGTGAACCTTTATTCTACATCATCGATCTTGCTTGAAATTATATTTAACATAATTTATAGTACTTTTCACATTTGAGTAGTGACGGATCACTAAAGAAAAGCGCCGGAAAGAATTATTAATAATTACAGTCTCTTATAAGACGCACTATAAAAATCTATGTAAAATCCTAATTATCTGGTGATACTATACAACTTTAATGTTTTTACGCGACTCAAACCGGTTTGCACTTATTTACGTTTGTATATTTATTGGTTAATATTGTAATGCAATACTTTAAAAATAAATACAATAAGGAAGTGTACCAAAAATCTCCTGTATAAAAACCCATTACCATGTGTGTTTAAAAATAAAAGTGTCGCATATAAACTCGTGCGAAATATGTAATTTTTAAAACACCATAGCGTGTCTAATAATTTGTTTTAATTATTATAATATACTAATATAATACCTGATGTAATAAATATTCTATATTTATATAATATATCGTCGAATTTAACCAATTAATACGCCAGCGTAAACAAGTGCAAATCTGTTTCAGTCGGAGAAAATACAATAAAGCTGTGTAATATCACCTGATAATTAAGATTTTACATAGAATCTTATAGTGGGTTTAATAATTTCGCCAGAGACTGTATATGAATTTACAACAGATTCGATTCGAGCCATTGAGCCCAAATTTAATGTAATTGAATATTTATTAAAATATAATTAGATATTTAAAAATAGCTTTCTAACATAAAATGATTAATATTAATTTTAGGGAAAGGAACTTCATATTATTTTTAAAAGTCAATACGAAAAGAATCCTCAGTTAAGTTCATATCGTTGTTTTTTAGGGTCTCGTTTATTCTATTGGTTGTTTTGTAGAGATTTGTCAACTGCTTTCCGCTTTGTAGCATAGCAACAAAAGAAAGTATCAATACTTAACTAGATAATATCTTATTAAATTTTTAGCTTATTAATATTAGTAGCAATATTAATAAGGTTATAATTTGTGTTTAATGTTATTAGTGGCAATATTAATAAGATGTTTGATCTTATATGTGTAGCAATATTAATAGAGTGTTTTAACTTTTTACTATTGGTAGCAATATAAGATATTAATTTGTGTTTTAGCACATTGATATTGGTGTTTAGCATTCTACACAGAAAAAGGAATATTTCGAACTATTGTTGGTAAAAACCTTTGTAATGAGGCAAAAAGTATTAAAAAAGAAGAAGGAAATTTCAAGTTATGGCTACTTCTTGAATTATAAAATAGTACATAATTTCAGATCAAATTCAACACATTTATATAGTTAATATATTACGGTAAATATGAATGTCTTGTTATTTCAAAATAAATTTCACGAATGAAATAATTGAGTTGCCAGTCTTTTACTTTTATGAAGAAACAACAAAACAAAAAACTCATAAAAATATTTGCTCTTAAAGGGTTAATGTAAGGGGAACGATTTCACCCATCAAACGATTTGTTGCGTGGAAGTACCGGGTTCGAATCAAGTCGTAACCCTGATGAATCATCTCTAATTTGCGTTATCTGTTCTCCAACTTGAAATGGGCTTATGAATCATACTTTGTTATGAGCACATGTGTCTGCATATAAATAATATATAAATAGGTGCAAGCTCGAATTGTGGAATTAAGAGTCAGTATTATTTCCAAGGTATGGGTAATATGTTCTTTGTAGTAGTGAAATTGCTAATATTAATAAAAGTTTAGTGAATACAACAATTATTTTGACATAAATAATACCAAGAAACTGAAGCTGTAAGATATTACCCGCTTAAAAAACTTCATTCGCTTCAAAAATATATAAATAGGAAATAGCAGTCGAAATGTTTCAAGCACTTAAAAACAAGCACCCATTTTCAAGACTTGCTAGGCGTTCTCTCTCTGTTATGTTTTTCTAGTTTTGTTTCTCATCTTTATTTTTCTATTTTTCGTTAGCAACTTCCAGTTTTATATTTCAAATCACTTTTGTTTCTTCTCATTCACGTCTGGTGTCAGACTATGAATTTCAGAGTACAAGGTTCGAGTAAGAGAAACGGTGAGTCAGAGATCACGAGTTCGAAAAACCACTGAAAGAGGGATTTCGAACATTTAAAAATAATTTAAAGACTGAATTTGCATAGCATTAATTTTGAGTGTAGGTTTTCTACCCTCATTATGCAAATGTTATTTTTTGATTGGATGGTAAATATGCTTGTATATATATATGACAAATCGAGATTAGATTTGGTGATTTTCATGACTGTATGTATTGAATTCGTTACCTCATGTTATGGAGATTAGAATACTCTCGAGGTGTTTTCTTTTATAATCTTTTATGATATTTAAGTTTAGTTATAATTTTTCTTGCTTAATAAAAATTCTTGTTAGTTCAAAGATGACTTTTTCATTATGCTTGCTAAGCATTTTCTACAACGCAATAAACTCTGCCAGCATCTGGCAAGTTTTGAAAATAGGCGCCTGTTTTTGAGCTCTTAAAATATGCCAACTGCTATTTCCTATTTATGTATTTTTGAAGAGAATGAAGATTTTTTTTATCGGGTTACAACTATTTTTATTTTTTATTAAAGCTTTTATTTAAAAAGAAACCTGAACTTTTAAAAATTTGTCATTTTTACTACTTGGGAAATTTTTTTTTATTTTGTTAAAAGTACACAATTACCAGTATTCAAGAAATCGAAATAAATAAATAATTATTTAACTAGAACGAACAATCTTATTTTATGGCTTAGATCTTAATAATTTTGATAATGTTTAATCTAAAGTTTTAACTATGTTTTAAATGGCTTTTCAAGAGGTTTTTATGGAATTTTTTTGGCAGGCACATAAGCGCCTTACTTTGTTAATATTTTTACTAAGAGGGCTTTGGAACATAAAGTAAACTCTCCCAAGTTCTAAAGTACTACTTCGAAAGATGGAATTTTCGCCATTCTTTCTATCCTTCTTTTCGTTTTTTCGTTCTTTTCTATCCTCTACATCTTTTGATGCGAGTTCTGATAGTTTTTTTTTCTTTCGTTTTTTGTTTGGAAATTTTTTGTTTACAAATTTTCTTTTCCGTTTTCTGTTTCTTTGGAAATATGAATAAATAAATGGCCGTTTACTCATTCCCAGACTGCTTGAAATACTCTGGGAAGAAATTTTGTTTCGGCAAAAAGTAATTTTGTTTCGAAAAGATAACTAGCTACGATTATGATGGGGAAAATACACTAGTAGTACTTAATGATTATAAATGGGGAAAATATACTAGTAGTACTTAATGATTATGAATGGTGAAAATATACTAGTAGTCTTTATTAATTATGAATAGGGAAAATATACTAGTAGTACTTAATGATTATGAATGGGGAAAATATACTAGAAGTACTTAATGATTATGAATAGGGAAAATATACTAGTAGTTCTTAATAATTATGAAAGGGAAAAATATACTAGTAGTACTTAATGATTATGAATGGGAAAAATATACTAATAGTACTTAATGAGTATGAATGAGAAAATATATTAGTAATACTTAGCATTGTCGAAGAAAATGCTTTATTTTTTATTTTTTTTTAGTTTTATTACCGGCGTTAAATAGCCAACCCTTTTTTGGGTTTACGATAATCAATGTTTAAATACTTACGCTTGTAATTATAAACTCAACCCAGAAGACACGGGAATTCCTAGATCAAGCATTGGGACAAAGTCTTCGTGGAGGACGGTAAGATGGATCTGTCCCGCATTTACGTTACGTTACAACGAAAACCTCCTACGGCTAGCATGACGGAAAGGAAAAACTAACCCACCATCCGTCTAGCACAGATCATATTTTACGACGACAGTGTGGTCGAAGCGTGCCGGGATAGAATTCGTACCTGGGTCACCTCTTTATCCTTTGAATTTAGTTTTGTAAAGATAGGTTAGCATTAATAATTGACGATCATAATTAAAATAATACTCTCTCCTCCCTGTGTGAAGAAGATAGAAGGTTAGTTAATCTTAAAAAATAGGAGTGATGTAGAAAAAGGAAGATAAAAGAAATGATAGGTAGGTACTTTATATTAGCGTCGTACTAGAGCTGCACAATGGGCTATTGGTGATGGTCTGGGAAATATCCCTGAGGATGATCCAATCGCAATTTTGATCCTCTGCAGAGGGGACGGCTCCCCTGCTTTGGCAGCCTGATCACTTTACGGTAGAACAGTTAGTTACACGAGGACCTATACCCTCGGTCCCTACGCAGGCTAATCAAAGTGGTCACCCACTCGCTTACTGATCGCAGCCAATGATGCTTCACTTCGGTGTTCTAATAGGAACCGTGTCTTTACGATCAGTCCACTGCGGGACACATAAAAGAAATGATGGTAAGCGGGAAAAATCTTGATCGTCTACGTCTACTTATGCAACATAGCACATTATACGTATAGACTTCCCAACGAAAGAAATCTAAGAGTAGTAATTAAGCAAATCCCTAAAAATTAATGCAAAGATGATCTAATCGAGCATCTAATCTTTGAAGGTTTTGATGTTATAAATGCTGTTCAAATGACCAAAAGATATAAAGGAGAAGTTACAAAGCTTAACATGTTCCTAGTCACCCTTAGTAAAACAGGAAAATTTAAGGAAATATATAGCCTAACTACTCTTAATAGTATGCAAATAAAAGTAGAAAATTATAAAACCAGACTTTAAAAAATAATAACCCGCATAATTCATTTTCATTTTTGCCATTTTGTCTGAGCTCAAGGGGGGTGTTTAAACCCCTAAACCCCTCCCTTGCGTACGCCACTGTTAGAGGTCATCCAAAACAAATTCATCAGAAGGATCACGGGTGCACCGTGGTATATCTCTAACAAAGCACTAAGAAAAGACTTAGAGCTAGATAAGATAAATGAATTTACAACCAAACTAAGCGCCAGCTTCTTTAGCTCAGCAATGAACAGTACGACTGCAGATTTTAACGAAATCTTCAACAAAGAAATATTACAAGACGCTAAGAGCCATTACTAATTTCCTACTCTCATACGGGATCCTATCCAAGTACTTTAAGATCACAAACAATTAACATACAAACAGTCATGACTCTAGGCGTACAGCAAACCCTGTGAAGGAGAAACCCTGTAGGATCCGATCCGGGTGTAGGTCTGTTACTATAGTACGATGAGCAACACCGGCACGAGCGGTCAAGCACCGGGACGACCGGGTCATCGTTTTAACCGAGGTACACTGTATGTAAATTATGTAAATATATTGTAATTAATATTATACTATCAGAACCGTACTTAGCATTGTACATATATCAATCTCATTATCTATAAATTTCTAATTGTAAATAATGTAAATGTCAAACCCCGCTATAGTGAACGCGGTTTATAGTGAACTCCCGGATATAGTGAACTAAATGTTCGGTCCCGTGCCTTGCTATACACGTATAATGTTATTTTTTGTGAATATAGTGAACCAAAAAAATAAGGAAGTTGGATATAATGAACTTTTTTCTGTCTTCGACTGATTTCTTTCTTCATCAGTCGAAGATTCATCAGTCGATTTCTTCATCAGTTTTCTTTGATAATAAAATGGGCATAATCAGAAAAATTGAAAATGAATGCAATCAAGTTAATATTTGCAAGGAATATAAACTATCCAAATCTGCAGTTTGTAACAAATGGAAAAATAGACAATTAATAATTTCTGCTCATGACAAAAATTTAGATGGCAGAAAAAAGTTGAGAAAAGCAGATCACAAGGCTGTTGAAGAAGCATTACTGAAGTTGTTCACCATTCGAAGAAGCTGCAATCTACCAGTATCTGGACAAATGTCGATGAATTTGTTAAGCGATTTTATGTGCTCGAATGGCAGGTTAGACAGGTTTAAAAAGCGGAATAACGGAAAATAAGGAAAAATTATCTGAGAGGCAGGAAGTGTTTCCATATCTGATGTTGAAGATTGCTCATAAGCTAAAAATTAAAATTTTTTTTTTTGCACGCAAGACGAAGAGTAATGAAAAATAACACATTTTTTGCTACTACATAATATTTTTCAGTCATTTATTTGAATAATGTGTAATAAAAGGGAGAAGTTTGGGATCCATTAGTTAAATTGCCTGCGTAACGGATATAGTGAACTCCCGGTTATAGTGAAC
Organism: Parasteatoda tepidariorum; assembly: GCF_043381705.1. Classification (NCBI taxonomy): domain Eukaryota; kingdom Metazoa; phylum Arthropoda; class Arachnida; order Araneae; family Theridiidae; genus Parasteatoda; species Parasteatoda tepidariorum. The sequence continues at coordinate 3,848,398 of NC_092215.1, forward strand.
CAAAATTTCGGTCCCTTGAAGGTTCACTATAGCGGGGTNTCATTAGAACGAAAGTTATTCAGGGTGATTCGTTTTTTTTTTTGCGGACTGTACATATATCAATCTCATCATCTTTAAATTTTCTTTTTATTGACTCAGGGGACTTCCCCCGTATTCCTTTCTCCCCTCCCTAGCCTAAAGCCAAAAGTCTTAGTCGCCCAAGGGCAAACATTATTAGATGAAGAAGTGTACTTCGAATAACTCTATATCTAGTAGGCATGCATGTAATATTTAGAAGCATTACCTCAATAGGTCAACAATAACTATGATAACAATAATAATTATTATTGTTGCGTTATTGTGTTAGGCAATAAAAAAGCTGTTGTTTCAGACAAACCTTATTGTGTTAGAAAAAAAGCAGAAAAAAATATAAAAAAATAATTAAAATTAAAAAAAATCATTTCAAATTTTTTTAAGTGGACAGTTGTAGGTACTTCTAATTTAACACAGTATGGACTGTCTAATTAATGTTAAATTTTATAGATGTTTACCAGTATATTGATTTAATTATGGTTTAAGGAAAAAATCTAAATCTATGTTTAGCTAATCGTGGTAGCTGAAACTATATTTGAAATATTTTGCGGACACATATGAAAATTATGTTGCGACTAACAAAGTGCTAAAAAATTTATAACTTAGATTTAATATTGTCCAGTTGTAATTCTTTAAATGGGAATGTTTGCCTCTTAAGACGAATTTCCTCTTAAGATGAAAATGTAGCTTGTCACAATCTTAGAACAATCGAAATGGGAAAAATTTTTGTTCTAAAATGAAAATATCTGAGTCTTTTATCAAAATTAAACATTTTTCGATTTGTGGTAGATAATTCAATTCTCTGATGAAAAGAGTTGTTTAAAAATCTTCCTGCTTCAAATAATTTGGTATTCTTAATCTTAAGATATAAAATTTAGCTTTTACGATAAGATAGATCAATAATAAATTTTATCCTTTGAGGCCTGTACTCGAGTCCAACTACTCAGGAGACGTGGAATGTTGCGTGACTCTAAGGCTTCCACCAAAATGAAAGAAAATAGTATTGTGAGAGAAAAATACAATATTCTTTCTTGTTGTCCTTTCACATATTGGAAATCGTTCACTTTCTTGCTATTAATAGTTTATTTATTTAATACTTTTTTGTTGTTGATGTTTGGATTGTATTTTTCTTCATTTATCAACATTTTTTTATTTTAACGATTTTCACAATCACAAATCGTTTACCTGAATTGAATTTGAAATTTCAATCACTTAAGAAATTGATTTTTAAAGATTCTTCTTTTGTTATATTTGCTAACTTTTTCCGAGGAAGTATTTCCCAAGTGGTAGTGAGTCCCGCAGTGGACTGACTGATTGTAAGACCAGCAGATCACCGAAGTCAAGCATAACTGTCTGCGGTCAGTGTGCGGGTGGGTGACCACTTGGATCAGTCTGCGTAGGGACCGAGGGTGTGCGGTATGGGTCCTCGTTAAACTGTTCTACCGTAAAGTGCTGGTTGTCAAGTTACGGAGGCGGGGATGCCACCCTCTCTGCAGAGGATCAAACTTGTGATGGCATGTCTTCGGATCATCCTCAGCGATGTTTCCCAGACCGTCGCCAATAGCCCATTGTGCAGCTCTAGTGCTACGTAACTGAACTTCAAAAACAACCAAGTGGTAGTGGAGCATTAATTGAAATAAAATTGTAACTTTACACAATTGCTATAGCTCGTTCCATTGCTCTTATTGCTTTTTGAAGCGAGGGATGTCAGTGATGATGTTTTCCGGGCGATTCTCCGAAGAACAGGAAAGGGACAGGGAACGAGTTCAAAGTAAGCTAACAAACTACTATATGTAGATCAATGAAAAAAATAAATGTTTCGGTAAGAATCTTTTCCTTTCTGTTTATTGTTTCTTTCCTTTAAGACTGTAGCGCAATTAGAAATTTTTTGCTGGTTGGGGTCATTAAATTAAGAAAAGCATTTAATTAAATTTTAAGTAAACTGAATCATTTGACCTCCCAAGCCCCCTCTTGAGCACTCGGATTTAACGAGTACATGTTACGGTCCCTTTGTGCTCGTTATAAACGAGTTCGACTGTATATAAGATTAATTTATTTACATTTATTGATAGTCAAAATCATATTAAATTTAATTTATAAATGTCAGAATTAATAAGAAATTTATAAGATTCATTACCATTTTCTATTTAAAGCTACGAATAAACCGTAGTTGTTGGCATCTATGCATTTGTTCTGTCGTGAATGAGGTTTGGATTGCATTTTTCGTTATCCATCAACTAAATTTTTCTAATTGAGTAATTTTCGCGCTTTGAAAAAAATAGTTGGATTAATTTAGAAATACCTACCAATAAGTGTAATATTAGTTTGAATTGCTTCTAATTATTGTTTAAATGCTAAAGGATTTTTAAGAAATAATGACAAGCTACTGATATGAACCTGAGGATTAGCGTTTTATAAAAAAAATTATGCAAATACTTGTTATTGCGAGTAAAGGGATTTCAAATCTGAAATTAGTTTTGTTAATAAAAGGTTTATAAGGCAATCAGGTTGATAGTGATTTAACCAATATCGTTTTCCTTCCTCGCTTAAACATTAAATGATGCCCCTTAATGCGTGTCTTTTTATTTTTTACTTCTTTTGAAAAAGATTTTAAAAATAAGAAAATCACTTTTACTAAAATGCAGTAAAATAAACCGTTAAATCTGTACAAGAATTGTTTTCTTTTCTATTTGATAAGTTTTCGATTTCCATTGAAAGCATCACCGAAACAAAGCAATTGTATTAGATTCTTTGACAAAAAGCGATTCAACAAGAGTGCAAGAAGGGATGTCACCCTTAATAGAAAACAGCTCTAAGTTGTAACTACAAACGTTTTATATCGACTTTGCTCAACAATAAAGAATTGCGGGACGGGAAGAAATGGAGTAAACAAATTGAAACGAACATTGTTTATTTCTTTTGAAAAAGGGATTGATATAAGACGATTTAATCCTTCTGTTGCAGATTGTGAATAGAAAGCGTTACGGACCATTTGAGTAAACATTGGATTTACATTATTTTTTGGAATTCGTAAGATAAATATTTATTCGAGGATTTTTTTTCTAATTAGGATTAAGAAAGCTCGAAAATCATGAACTTCCTTGATTTGTTTGTTAAACAAATATATTTGTTTTATTGACGGATTCGCTATTAGTTGTTTAATTTCTTGTTATGTTCTAGTAAGGAATGTAGTTTAGATTTTTTTTAATTAAAATTTTTTGAAATAAATGTAAAAGATTTCTTTACGTGTTCAATTTACATACTTTTATTTGCATTTGCAATAAAGAGATTACATATTGTGTCGACATGTGCATCAGTAAATATAAAAGTAAATAACTGCAGTTTGTTGTTGCTGAAGGGAATCAATCTTACGATTAACTTCATAATGGTGATTAGCAACAGCAACTCGATTGTCATTTCATAAATGCTTTTTTGATCTATATTCGCATCCTATTTGAAAGTCGCTATACATTAATTTTTTTAAGTACATTTTCGAGCCTTATCTGCATCTTTTACAAAGTCGCATTATAAGTTATGTTCATTTCTTTAATTGCTCATTTCGAATTATGTCCAAAATTCTAAGTAAACCGATGAATTTACTAATGATTTAAATTTTTTCTAACGTAACTAATAGCGGTTACGTTTTTTATTGAGATTTTTCATCTTGAGTTGTCCATTAACAATTTAAATAGGCATACATTTTTTAAAAATATTTTGCTACTATTTGAAAACCCCTCAACAATGTTAACACACCTTTATTATACTCAATGAATACTCTCCAACTACGACGGAATTTCTGTGGCTTAAAAAATATCTTCCCCAGATCTAGCAATTAATATTTCACTAAATTAGAATTAACAGAATTCTGTCCACCACTATACATAAATAACATAAACAGAGAAGTATATTATAAAAGGTCAATTAGACAAATGGACATATTCTTATATCTGATAAAATTTTATTAATATTTCTGCATGTTTTAAAATTTTTATCTAAATTTACTACAATAAGAATATATATTTTTCAAGAACCTCAAATTACGGAGTCAAATAGTATGGAAAAGAGCGGAAATAAGATTTTAAAGATATCTTTAACATTTGAAAACTTATTGATTCAAAATTACATTTTTTAAACTTTTTCTATTAACTTTTTCATTTCTTAATCCATTTTCATAGAAATAAATTAAAACTATGATCTTTTTATGAACCCTGTAAGATAATACATTTAATAGGTATCAGGAAAAAAATTAAAAAAGCAGTAAGATTGCGAAAACTGTTATAATCTTAGCGTATAAATCAAGCTTACTAAAATCATCTGAACTTCTAATTGATAAAATCAAGTTTAGTTTTAGTAAATGAAAGCTGTTATGCTTGAGTAAGATCTTGAATGGCTTCGAAGCTATAATTAGCTTTTGTTAACAAAATCCCATTAGTATATAAATGTTTTTTCTCTCCAGTATATTTTACATTCAATTGTTACAGTTGGCCTTCGTCGCCACTTTGGCAAGTTTGAATTTGTTTAACTCCTAGTAACTTTTAATAAAAGCTTTTTTCCGGTATGATTTCATTCTACTCGTATATTCAAGAGTAGCTCATGGCCAAAAACAACAATAGATGCACGCTGTGAGTTATGTTCTCATATTTCCTTCTTTGTTTAGGATGTTTAAAGCGTCTTTTCTAAATTTATTATTATATTGTATATGGGCTCATCATGTATCTTTGAGCTCTTTCGGGCACATTTTCCCTACTCATAATTCCCCATTTAAGATATATTGAACTGGCAAAAACTTTATTTTTTCTATTACATGAGAACTTTTCAAGCAGATACTTAAGCAAATCTGCAATTCGTTTCTCTAGTTTTTTTTCCAAAAATGACAATTTTTAGTCTATTTTTCGTCGAAATGTACAAGTTTAAAAATGTTATGTATAACAAGGGGTCGCATTAATGTTACAACAAATTTCTGGGGGAGTTGAGCCACTTCATACATATTAAAATTTCGTAGAAAGCGTGAAGGGAAATGACGTCCTACGCCGCTAGAGGCGCTTTTATATTATGAACTGTTTCTTCGTGTGCTTCTAAACAAATCATAGGAGGGGAAACGCCCCTAGCCGCATACGACGACATTTTAAAGCATCGGTTCCTATGCAATTTTAATCCTAATGATGTATCCTAATGATTCCCTCGAAGTTTGTCTCAGCATTTATAAGGTATTTAATTTGTACCTTTCCACTAAAAATAGAATAAAAATTCCATTTTAAAAAAATCCGTAGATTTAGTAGCAAAACTAATTTCATATTTGAAATCTCCTCCCTTAGATTTGGCATAATCAAGTATTCGCATAAATACAACAAAAAAATTGTTCCCCAGTGTTACCAACTCTAATAATAATCTTTTCCTCTGAGTTAATATGAGCTTGTTTCAATCAAAAATTTCATCACAGTTTGAGTGGATTTTTTGACATAAGGTCTGATTAGAAATTAGAAATTAAGAGCATTAACTAAGATGCTCACTTGCTCAGCTTCGTAGAAAATTTTTTTCTATTGGTAACTGTACGTTTTGTTTTATATTATAATTGCAGTTGAACAGCTTTCCCATTTTTGGTCTTACGATTATCAATTTTCTTATGTTAACTACCAATTGCGGTTCAAAATACTCCAATGCTACGATTTAAAAAGCTTTATGTAGCTAATATGACATAGTTGTTTAAATTAAAATATGAATAATGAAATAAATACAGACTTTTATGGAGAAAAAAAAAACTGTTCTTAAATAAGGACGTAAAGTGGTTAATATGGCAAAGATTATTCCAGGTTCGAATCCTATGGTTGGTTGATTCTTACAACGTTCACGGAATGAATTAAGATGAGTGATGGCACAAAATATCCTCTTACGTAGATTGGTGATTAGAATAACTTCGGGCTAACCACGAATGGATTACGTTTTTCCTTTTCAACGGTCAATAAAAAAAAGTTTCGACATTTTTAAAGCGTTTAAAACTATTTTTAAAGCATTTTCAAGATAGGTTTTTTCAACAGTGAGAACTTGTGACAAAGAAGTAGCCCTTTTCCATTTTTAGCTATCACTTAAACGGAATATTGTATTAACAGAAAGTCACATTAAGATTTTCTATCTATTCAGTATTAAATAAAAGACCTTCGTTTTTTCTAGAATCTGATAAAAAATGAAATAATTTTACTATTACGATAAATCATTTTTTTTTACTTCAAAATTTTAAAACGAAGTTATTCTTCAAAATTAGTTTTCAGAAACGGAACATGATTTATTTATTAAAACATGGAAGAGAAATTTAAAAATATAGCAAAATAATTTTTTTGCCAGTCTAACCTCGGTGAAAACTTTTTTAAACCATTTTTGTCTTCCAAACTGGTACTTAGCTTAAAAATAATTTTTACCTCTATTAGATACAAGTAATTTAAATATGTATTCAAAAGTTAGTAATATTAAAATTTAAAAAAAAATTGCATCAAAATCAATTCAACATTTTGTTAAATATTACTGTCTCAGAGTTAGTTTTACTGGCATTCGCAACAGTTCGAGCAGAGAATAAGTTAGTAGTCTTGCATCTAATTTCATCTTTAAAATAACAGTTTTTACGATTACTATTAATTTTCACGATATGTTATCATTATTTTACAGCGGTTCATTATTAAATGAACTGTGATTTTGAGGTAATAATTTTTCAATAATCATTTCCAGTTATTATTACATAACTAATGAATTGATAATTTTAGTAAATATAAACTAGTATATATTAGGTATAAAACAACAAATGAGTTGCTTTACTTTTTTAACAAATAAAATTTAAGAGTTATAAAATCATTCTAACTTCTAGAACTTTATGTCTAAATATGTTTAATGGTAAAAATGATTATATATTTTTGTAATTTAATTTTTTAAGACAATGATAATTTTTAAAGGGTCAGTAATGATTTAAAAAAAAATCAACAAAAAAAAAACACGTTTTACTCTTTTAAGTTTTTGTACTGTTATGCCATTTTTAAAGTATACGAAATGTGTTCAATCTTCTGCGTTACATTTTTTTTTAATTCAAATTGTTTGAAAGAATGATTTTTTTCAAAAAATTTTATATCAGAAAATAAAGCAGAATAAAATATACATTAACTTTTTTTTAATATATTTTTATCAATATTGTCCAAATTTTAATTTATGTTCAGCTTATTTGATTTAAAAGAAAGTTTGAGGTATTTCTACTTTTAAAATCGCATAATTTTGCTTCTAAATATTTGTCAAAATTTTTGCATCGAAATTGAAAAATAAATTTTTAACTTCGTGAAAATAAATTATAGTAAATATTTTAAATATGCATAATCCAAATTTTATGGAAATATCTTATTTCATTTATTTATTTATTAAAATAAAATTGTTTTTATTTATTTATTTAATTGTTTATTTATTTATTATTTATTTATTTCTGATTTTTAAGTATTAACCATTCCTTTACCATTTTTTTTTTAAATGCAAAAAATCAACATCTTTTTTTATTTTATTAATAAATACAGGGAACTAAATAAAACATAATACACAAGTTGTAAGTTGAAATTTAAAAATTTTTTTATGCGTAAAAAACATTTAATTTACCATCAGTTTACTATTCCAAATTATCTCGGGTAAATGAGAGAAGTCTCTGTTCATAAAAATCATCCGCATTAGCCATTTTTTTCGATATAAATTCAGCAACTTAACATGTCCCACTAATTGCAAAATTCCCAAACAAAAATTGGCACACTTCCAATAGCAGCATTTTTTTTTGTTTTGCTTTCGGTTGAGTAAAACAAAACGTATCGACAAATTCCGCTATGCTAATAAATATTTGCAATATATACATGTAATACAAAAATTAAATACTTTTGTATTAATAAAAGAATTAAAACTCTTTCGTTTTCATAAAATGTCTTTGTTAAAGAATAAGCGTAGAGAGATTCTATTTTGGGAATTCAAGGCTGAAAACATACCATTGAAATATAAATAGATTTATATNTTACCATCAGTTTACTATTCCAAATTATTTCGGGTAAATGAGAAAAGTCCATAAAAATCATCCGCATTAGCCATTTTTTTCGATATAAATTCAGCAACGTCCAACTAATTGCAAAAATTGGCACACTTCCAATAGCAGCATTATTTTTTGTTTTGCTTTCGGTTGAAAAAAACAAAACGTATCGACAGCTATGCTAATAAATATTTGCAATATATACATTCACTCGGGATAAACGGTTAAAAAAAGCTTTTGAAGTTACTTAAAATTGAGAAAAAAACTAAACTAATAGTATTATTTTTTAACAATTAAATAAATTGTCCAATTGTTCCGAAGCTTCTTGTAAGTAACCTCAAAATAAACATCTCGCTTGCAGTATATAGAAATGTTTTCTCTCTTCGTTGCGGATTTACTTCCCTACCGAATGAAATATATCGGTGTTCGGGGGAGAATATAAGTGAACTTAATTTAAGAGGATTTGGGGGGAGTTTTCATGTTACATATGGTAATAAGATTTTCGATCGGGGAGAATTCAACTTCCTACGAATGCTTTTAACTTATTAAAGCCTGATGCGCATAATACATATGTAAGTACAACTATTTCTGACATCAGATACTTCTTTCTAAAATTCATTTTCATAGAGACTTACAGTTCTTGTCCAAATTATAATACGCATTATGTAAAATCTTAATTATCAGGTAATACTATACAGCTTTATTGTTTTTATGCGACCGATTTACACTGGTTTACGTTTGTGTATCAATTGGTTAAATTAGACGATATATAATATAAATTTGACGATAGGATAAATTAGACGATATATTATATAAATATAGAATATTTATTATATCAGGTATTACATTAGTATGTAATAATAATTAGACCAAATTATTAAAAGCACCGTAGTTTTTTTAATAATTGCATGTTTTACACGAGTTTATAGGCAATACTTTTAAATTTAAACATACATGTAAGGGGGTTTTGTTCGGGAGAATTTTTATATACTTTACATTGGTATTTATTTTTAACGTATTGCATTAAAATGTTAGCCAATTGATACCCGAACATAAACAAGTATAAACCGGTTTATGAAGCGTAAAAACAATAATGCTCTATAGTATGACCTGATAATTAAGATTTTACATAAAATCTTTTAGTGCGTCTGATAATTTGGCCACGGACTGTAGTATCCTAACCTTTGTTTGTATGTAAATTTTCGTTTAGATTTAAAATATATTTTAAAATAGCATTTTGTAATTTCACAACACCCTTTGAATTTCATAGTTCTCTTTACAATTGAATAAAAAAATATCAAAGAGATGCGAATAAATGGAATTAGTTCAACCAGATGATTTGAATAAATGATTCGGATCACTTCTGATTCAAATCATTTTCATATTCGAATCATAACGAAGCAGGTTATTTGAATCGCTACATCAATATAATTTATAAGAATAATTTTAATATTTTTTTAAAAATATTTTCTCAACAATATACTTAGATCCTAAACCGGAAGCTAGTTTACAATCCAACGGCCTTTAACTACTCTTTTTTGGAGATTTTCCTCTTGGCCGTAATTGGTCGCAAATTTTAATTTAGGCTTTTGATTCTCTTTAAATTTTGCTACCTGAAATAAAACTCAAATATTATGTTTTTCTTTATTTCAAAAAAAAAAAATGCCAAAATGGAGTTGTTGAAAGCCGCTGAATTGTAAAATCGCTAATGATCAATGTTCAATATTTAAATTGGTAGCGAAATAGCATTTAAAACAATCTTTTTGCCAAAGCTTCTCTACCCGATTCGTATATTTGTAGAAATTGATTACATATAATGTTGATTGAAAATCGAAATTATTCAAATTTATTAAATGAAAAACAAAATTTTAAATCGTTTAATATACAACAATAAATATTTAAAAAAAAATGTTTCTTGTTTAAATGGGAAAAGTTGGCATGATTGATTTTATAAACACGCTTTGTTTCCTATTGTAGAAAATAATAATTTCACTTTTGAATTTATACAAATAATTGACCTTTATAACTCGATTGTAGGGATTTCAAATATAAAATAAATTCTGTCATATTTAGTCTATTATTTTGTTGTTTAAAAACGATATATATACAAGGGGTCGACAAACTTCTATTTTCGGGTTTTTATGCAATATTAAACCTGATGATGTGCTCGCTCGAAGATTGTCGCAACATTTCCTCTCTTCTATGAAACGTTTTTAAATTTTTATATTTAGACAAAAAATACACTAAAAATGTCATTTAAAAAAAAGAAGAAAAAAATTATAACTTGGAGAGAGAATCGATTCCAGATTTGAAATTTGATTTTATTATTACTGCCATTGAAAATTGTTTTTATGTTAATATAGAGTTGTCGCAAAATCATAATTTATATCTTTGGCATGATCTTGATTTGGATCAAATCATTCAATTCGATTCGGATCCTGATTCATTTTGAAGATGATGATTTGAATCATGGTATCAATTTAGCGATTTGAATAATCGATTCAAGTGTAAAGCATCAAAATTGTTGTGCAAAGTTTTCATTGTTTGAATTATCAAATTTCTAGTGCAGTTATTTAGGTTATAAATAGTTCCTTATACTAACTATTAAAAAATCGCAAAAATACTTCATTTTAAATTGTATTTGTATCATTCATATTTTAATTTGTCGAATGACTATTATTGATTATAAATTTTAAATTATGTAAATTTTCTTCTTTTTTAGGTAAGTCTTCAATTTGTCTTTGCAAATTATGATGCTGCATAATATGCATATAGTGTATGGTAAATATGCCTTTATGTTATTATGTTTGTTCATATGTATTGGCTATGATATTACCTAAATGCGAATTTTTTATTAAAAATAACCTATCATTACGAAATATTCTAAGAGTTATTAGGTTTTAAAGTCTCAAAAAGTTTATTTTTTTTCTTTCCTTTTAAAAAATTATTGGCATACTTCACTTTTCAAAAAACTTTTTTCCTCCTTCAACTTCAGATTTGTCGCAAATAATTTTCTCATTGTAAGATCATTCTTACAAACGCCGTCAGCGTGGTGGCTATGGTCGTCGCTCACTTCTGTTTCGACTACTGTTCAGTTCCCTTTTCTGAGTCTAATCGGGCTGCTACTCTTTCTCTTAGCGGTTTAGATTTAACTCTTATGTAACGCCTCCGACTGTTTCGAAACTAGAAAATTTCAGACACTCTTCGGTGATTTTATATCTGATTTTAATAAATAATTAAATATTCAAAATCCTTTTTATTTTGACTTTGCACAAAACTATTTCTAATTCAAAATAAGAATAAAAAGGTTACATAGTCAAACGAACGCTTAACACCTGCGTCCGTAATAAAACTTGGAAAAAATTATTATTAAAAACCTATGAATGTTTGAATGGTTAAATAGGTATTAGTTGCAAAGTTATAAAAATAACTCATACTGTGTTTAATTTCGTGATTTTTTGATGCTTAAACTAGTATTATATACTAGTGTATATACTAGTGTATATACTAGTGTATTATATACTAGTGTATATACTAGTGTATATACTAGTGTATATTTCATTGTTCCGTTAAAATTTATGCTTATTTTTTAATTGCTGGAACACGCATATATTACTCAAATAAAAAATATACTCCAAAAAGCATGCAGGAGTTTAACGAGAAATCGTATAAGGACGTATGAGCTAAACCGGAAATCTTATAATCAGCTTATATGAGCATAAGCAAAAACCATTGAAGCATATATGAGCGGAAAAGAGACTCTGAACGTGTGCCATACGAAAGTGCTGTTGTTGATCATTTTATTTACTTATATTCACCATTTCTCAATACCATTTTTCTCACTTGATAAAAAAGATTCTTTAGATGAGCTTCTTGAGTTATTGAAGGGAGTCAATCCTGCTCTCACCCCGCCATTGTTCCGAGGGTACAACTAAAAAGGAAAAGGAGGGGTCGAGAAATATTTTATACTGACCATATTTTTGCTAAGGAAAAATATTTAGTTTTCGAGGTAAGAGTGAAGAGAAAAAAATGAAACCGGTGGCGCGTCACCAAATGCAAAATCGCTATTATGTATGATTTTCCCCTTCTTCTTCAAGCATGGACAAGCAAAGAAAATTGCTTTTTTCCTTTTATTTTTTGTGTGAAATTATCGATAACATTGTGCTTCCAGAAATCGATTTTTATTTCTTTTTTTATTCTTAGATTCTGCATATGACATGGTTATACCTTTCGTAAATATATATGAGTATTTTGTGATTCTGTTTTTCCGCTTTCATGGTTGAAAAGGTTATAAATTGTGAAATCTACTCGACAGAAAAATTGAATAGGTACGCGATTTAATTACGGTTTTGTTCAAAACAAGACGATAGATAACTTTTTTTTTCTACTTAACCTTTTTTTTTATTATTAAAGCCTCAACTGTTTTCTTTTCCATAACGTTTGTTTGAAGAAGAAAAAAAAGGGATCCAATTTTGTGCTTGGAATACTTTTTGGAAATTTTTTTTTAAAAATGAATATGAAGTAATATAATTCTCCACGGGTGAATTAATTATTATCTCCTTTCTCTTTTGAAGTATTTAAAACTTATAAAAGAAATGAAATAATTACATGAAATATCATCTCAAATTTCTTTTTAATAATTGTCATTGGAAGGCCTCCGTCGCTAAAGAGGGCGGATGGAGAACGTGCTTCTAATTATCGATATTAAATTTTCAAAAATATAATAATAATTGTTATTTATTATATTTGAAAGTTTTTTTTTTGAAATATATAGAATACAAAATAGTTACCCAAATAAATGTTGGGAATGTAGTTGAAATTATTTAAGAATTTCAATGAATTTTCTGTAATTTTATCCTCGTTGTAAATTAGTATTGTATTAGTAAATTATACTAATAAAATTCTGTAGGAAATATTCACTTGGTATTAACAAATATGTAGTATCACTATTAGTATTTCATGTTGACCTTTTTTTTGCAGCCGAACAATACTGGGTTAAAATAAACAAATTTATAAAAATACTTTTTTTAACTAATGAATAATTAAATATTATTTTATTAAGCAAATAGCAATTAATGCTAATTTCTTAGTTTTATTATGTAGCTCGTACTGTAGTTGCACCGTACAGATTAATTTTGATTATAAAAATTGTCTCACAAGATAATTTATTCCTCCATTCATATTTTTTTCCTTCTCGCATTCTTTATACACTCTTTCATCAAATTTTTGTTTAAAATTCTTTTCCCTTTTCACCAAAGGAAAAAAAAGCCAGCAAAAACTTTTAATTTTAAATAATGAATTAATAATTATTGTTAACTATACTCGAGAGTTTCTTTTGAAACATGCATAATACTAGATCTTTATCTAGATCTAGTATTATATATGTTTCAAAATCTAGATATATATTCAAAATCTTTATAGAGATCTAGATCAAATATAGTGCTATTATCAATAAAAAAAGAGAAATATGGCAGAAGGTATGTAGTAATTTCATTAAAGGTTCTCTAATTCTGTATTTGTTGCAAATTAGAATTGTATTATTAAATTATACTGATATAATTCTGAAAGACTAACAAATATATAGCGTCACTATTAGCATTTCCTGAAGATATTTTTGTTGTAGCTGAGCAATAATGGGTTAAAATAAAGAAATTCGGAAAAATCATTTTCTAAACTAATGAAGAATTAAATATTATTTTTACTAAGCAGATAGCAATAAATGGTAATTTCTTAGTTTTATCGTGTACTGTAATTACACCTTACAGATAAATTGTTCTTCGCTCTTACAAGATTCCATCATTCGTATTATTTTTCTATAACACTTTCCACTTTTTTATCAAATGTTTATTTAAAAATCTTATTATTTTTATCAACTTAATTAACTTTTTCATTACGAAGCTGGAAATTATTTCAATTTTTAAAGATAAATTAATTTTTGTTGTTTACTGTACTCGAGCGTTGAAACATATACAGCACAAGACCCATTAAAAATCGGAGAAATATAGCGTAATAGCAATGAATTTTCTGTCATACTGATTTCGTTGTAAAATAGGATGGTAATATGAAGTACATAATTCTGAGTGAAGTATTCTCTTGGTATGTAGAATAGTCATTAATATAACAGTCTCCGACCAAATTATTAGACAAGATTCTATGTGAATTCAAGTGATACTCTACAGCAGGGGTGTCAAACTCGCGGCCCGAGATGAACATTTTTGCGGCCTAGTCAATATATCCGACGCAAAGTAAAAATAAAATAGAAATGTGAATTAGAAGGAAAACTAGCATATAAAATTAGAATATACTTTATTTATAAACTATACGGATCATTTTAAATTGTACGTGCGAAATTCTAACTGGCTTGCGCAACCTGCCATTCCAGGGATCGTATCAAAAATACGCAGAAAAAATGTCAAATCTCAGAACAGAATTTGAAACAAGGTTTAAAGATTTTAATTCTTCGGAAGACAAATTTTGTTTGTTTTCTTCAATTTTCCCAATAAATATAGACTCAGTACCCAGTAATATGCAAATGGATGTGATTGAGATTCAGTGCGACTCAAATTTGAAGGCAGAATTCATTGAAGTGGTTTTGACTGAATTTTACAAATATTTACCGGCAAAGATTTGAAAATACTCGAAAATTCGCATATGAAATTATTTCCATGTTTGGAAGCACTTATCAGTGCGAGCAATTATTTTCTGTTATGAATGGAAATAAATCTCCTGTCCGAAACTGTATTAATAACGCTCTCGTTGGGTCAATTTTGAAAGTAGTCTCGGCCAATAAAATTTCTCCCGAAATAGGAAAGATAGAAGCGGAGAAGAGATGTCAAGTATCAAACAATAATTTAACTTAATAAAATGCTTATTACAATGTACTATTCAAAATAAAAATTTTTGTTTCTATGAACATTAATTTTTTTTTACTTTTTTTGTGGCCCACCTAAAGTAAAGCATTGTTCATTTGGCCCAAGGTAGCTTTTGAGTTTGACACCCCTGCTCTACAGCTTTAATGCTTATACAAGACTCAAACCGGTTTGCACTTTCTTACGTTAATGTATCAATTGGTTAAATTAGATGACATATAATATAAATTCGACGATATATTATAAAAATATAGAATATTTATTATATCAGGCATTATATTAGTATGTTGTAATAATTAGAACAATTTATTCGACGCACTGTAGTGTTTTAATATTTACATGTTTTTGCTCGAGTTTATATGCAATACTTTTATATTTAAACATATATAATGGGTTTTTATTCAGGATATTTTTATATACTTCCTTCATTGCAATGTCTTCTTGCATTACAATGTTAACCAATTGATACACCAACGTAAACAAGTGCAAACCGGTTTCAGTCACGTAAAAACAATAAAGCTGTATAGTATCACCTGATAATTAAGATTTTACATAGAATCTTATAGCGCGTCTAATAATTTTGCCAGATACTGCAGATCTTTTTGTTGTAACCCAGAAATAATGGGTTATAATAAACAAATTTGAAACAAATCACTTTTTTTAACTAATTTTTTTAAAAATTAAATATTCTATTACTAAGCAGATAGCAATAAATGATAATCTCTTAGTTTTATCGTGTCGCTGGTACTGTAATTACACTGTACACATAAATTTTGATGAAATGAAATTGTCTCTCAAGATAGTTTTATTTCTTCATTCATCTTTTTTTTTCCCTTAACGCATTCTTTATCCACTCTTTTATCAAATTTTTATTTAAAAATCTTATATTTTTCAACAACTTACTTAGCTTTTTAATTGCAAAACTGACTTTTCAGTTTTTTTTTTTTCGTGAAAGCTTTCAATTTTTATAAAATTGCGTGTAAAATAAATGTTCTTAATTAGCTTTTCCTTCACTCGCCTATGACGACTGAGCACCGAATATAAAGCTACTGAATAAAGAAAAGAAAATATTTACTTGGGGAGAAGAT
Source organism: Parasteatoda tepidariorum (assembly GCF_043381705.1). Taxonomy (NCBI): domain Eukaryota; kingdom Metazoa; phylum Arthropoda; class Arachnida; order Araneae; family Theridiidae; genus Parasteatoda; species Parasteatoda tepidariorum. The sequence continues at coordinate 3,864,459 of NC_092215.1, forward strand.
TTTACCGCCAAAAGAATAAAAAGGAAATAGAGAAATAAACTTTTTTTTTTGCTTCAGTGTTTTATTAGATCTCTTGTTTTTTTGAGCAAGGATGCGTGAATATCTTTGTAACCTTGTTTCTTTTAAATTTTTATATCGTTTCTTTTCTTGTTAAAGGATACGAAACAAACAATTTACTGATGAAAAGACTTTTTTCTTTAAAATAAAATTAATGGTCTTTATTTAAGAATTAGTTCCGAAGCATTTTTTTCCATGTTTACTACACTCACATATTAACTTAAAAATTATTTTAGGCTTGAAAAATTTCCCTGCTGATTGTTAGTACATTTATTTTTCATGGTATTTTTGGTAATATTTATTTATTTGTTAAATTAAAAATTAGTTCCGAAACATTTTTTCCCAATTTTTTTTTAACTATCAAGAAATATCGTATTAAAATGGCGCTCAGAAAGTTTCTGACTTTTATACAAAGATTCATATTTTTAGTTTCTTCGTTAACATTTTAAACTAATTAAAGAACCTGTCATTTTGTTTTTCCTATTTCATATTTGATTAATTCTAAAAAAATAATATGAAGAATAAATAAATAACTGAGTTATTTATTTTGTAATATTAAATTCTTAATTTAATTTAAAAAAAAAAACAATAAGTGAGTATAAAAAAGTTTTCATTTGTGTGGGCTGTATCTAATCACTCATTTTTTACTATTTTGAGGACTATTAATTTTTTTAAAAAAATTATAATTGAAATAAATTATGGCTGTTTTATACACACACAAGAAAAGCTCGACACAAGAAACACACTTCACGACGACATGGACTGTATTATTTTAAAAAGAGAAGAAGAAATGTATTTTAACAGCGCCATCTATTATTAGGTAACAAGGCAAGGCGCTAACATTCACTCCCCGTGGACATGTAATTAATATTCAACAACAATACAAAAATAAAATTGAAAAAATATATTTCATAACAATATAAAGTTTAATTTGGCATAGGAAGAAGACGAGATGGCCCATATTGAGTTTTGATCTTGACGACCCTGATTAAATAATCAGTACCACTAAATATCTCTCTACAAAAGGGCCACTTAAAGGTAGGCATATTATCTTCGATGAGGATCACTAAATCACCAATTTTAATATTACTGCCACTTATTACGATGTTGTAAGTCGCTTAAATATCCTCGGTAATAAGCTGTACTAATTTTGTTACGTTTTGCCATCTCCTGAGTGTACCTTCCTTTAACATGGTTAAGTTAGGTTCAACAATTGAGTTCATGGATCTGCCTATCAGAAAATGAACTGGTGTAAGAGCATTTAAATCGTCCACACTACTCGATAAAGGGCACAAGGGCCTGGAGTTTAATATTCCTTCGATTTGAACACAGACAGTCAAAAGTCACAGTCATCGCATCATCTTATACTTAAAAATTTCGTATTCTTTCTACTAGTTTATCTGAAAAAAATATCGCGCAAACCTTTGTTAAAAAAATGCAAATGCATTAATTGTCAGTGCACCTAGTACAAGTGCTTCAGTTAACTATTCAGTAATGTGATTGCTGTTTTAATTTGCTAAATTACCCCTACCCCTTTAATTTCTCTAATCTGGTCTAAAATAATTTATTTTCCGAAAATGGGATTTTCGTACAAAATTCTTCTTTTTATGCTTCAAAATATATAATTTTTGTTCCGGCAAAAGTGCTAATTTGACTTTTTCTGTGCAAACCTGATATTTTGACAGAAAATGTACTGAAAAAAGCATTTCTTTAAAAAAAAAATAGTTCAAGAATAAAGTTTTTTTGCTAAAGTAGGAAAATTGGCTATTTTTATTAAAAAATGTTCAAAAATTGACATTTCTTTTAAAAACTAATTTAGTTCTCCAAAATATAAGCGTTTTTGTAAAAATTGGAAAATTGGGAGTTTCAATTACGAAATGATACAATTACGCAAGATATTTCCTTTCAAAATTGCGCTAGTTCTCTAAAAAAATGATAGTTTCTTCAAAAATGGGATAATTAGGTTTTGAAGTTAGAAAATTTTTCAAAAATAAAATTTCCCTTCAAAATTGCACTAAGCTTAATCTCTGAAACTTAGCTAACTACAAAAGTAAAAAAAAAAAAAAAAAAAAAAAAAAAAAAAAAAAAAAAANAAAAAAAAAAAAAAAAGAAATAGGAGTTTTAATTAGAAAGTAATTTTTAAAAAAGAAATGGATTTTCTCAAATCGTTCTAAGTCTTATTCCGAAAAAATAAGTTTCTTTTTTTTTTCTCTCTCTCTCTTAGCAAAAGTCGAGTTAGTTCAGTTCGTTCAAGGTAGTCATATGGTCGACAAAGTGAATTAAATTTGTTGCTCTAAACTGCACCAAACACGCAATTACTTTATTAGAAACTAACTGAATAAAACGAATAAATATTTTTCCCACAAAATCACTCCTCATGTGTTTATGATGAAGAATTAGTCACTTATTATCATAACGTGAGTATTAAAAAAAACATGTCAAAAAGATACTTAATTTAAATAATTGACAGCTGTCATTCCCTCACGTATTTACTTATTTTCATGGAACTCACAATTTGGAGATAAGCATCATGTTAACCTTTTGGCGCAGATTTTTTCTATCTCTAATATATTTTGATATTTTTTTGATTTTTAAAACAAGGTCTAATAGTCACTAAAAGAATCTGTTAGATTTTCAGAATTATATTTGTATACTGAAATATAAAATCTAAGAAAAAAATAATTTTGCAAATTAAAGAAATTTCAATGATGAACAACTATTTCTGTTATATCTAAATAAATGTAAATTTGAAAAATTATCGTTTGGTAGATTTGACGCTTAACGCAAAAAAAAAGACACTGGTATTTCATGCTGCCTTTCATTAACATAAATCATTAAAATGCTAAATTTAATATTTTTCACTTATTTTTACATAAATTAATTCAAATAATGAAAATGAGACAAATTTTGATCCATCTGAATTTTTATTTATCTGGAAAAAAATTGAAAGAAAATGAAAGAGAAAAAGTGATATCTGCATTTTTATCTATCTGAAGAGAAGAAAAAATGCTTTCTGAGTTTTTATCTATCTAAAAATATTTGAAAAAAATTGCTATCTGAACTATTTTATTGCAGACTTATTAGAAAGCGGGGCTAATAATTGTTTGAATTATTTTATTTACCACTTTCTAATTTGAGCTAAAAAAATCAATTAAGCATACTTAAAAATATAGTGGATTAGATAGGTTAAAGTGAAGGTAAAAAAAAAATTAAATTCTATTCTATGAAACATAGCTATATTGAAACGACCAGCTTAGGTTATTTTTCCCGAATTATTACCTCTAAAAATGCCACTTTCCTCCTTCATCCGCTAAGCTCTTCAAATGACAAAGCACCTAGCAATTAATCAATTAAAGGAATCATTCTTACTATCAGATACATATCACAATTTAGTAGTGCACGTTGCTTAATTGTTATAGTATACAATTATTCCAAACATTATATATATATTTGACTTGATTTTTGATCAACCAGGATAGGATTATCTTGGTTGTGGATTATCCATCCGAACGCCCCCCCCCCAAGAAAAAGAAAAGTCCCTTCTGATTGGATTAAAAGAAAGTTTAATTCTAAAGTAAGAAAACATTGTTCACATGTCAAGTTCACAATTCTTCTGAGGGACGTTATTACAGAAATACAAAATATAGATTTTTATAAGGGCAATTAATATTTAATATTTGGTTGTGAGTGTGAGTTGCAGTTGAGTGTTGCACATCTATGAATTTTTCGTCAGCTCAAGTGGTTAAACAAATTCATCTTCTTAAATTTGTTTTTTTTGGTAATGACATTTGCGTATTAATTTCATAGAAAAAAAAGTCGAAAACACAATTTTATCATTAAGAAACGAAAACAAAATTTAAAACGCAACTTAAATGAAAACATAATTTTATCATTTAAATTAGTATTGTACTATTGTATAATAATTTTCTATTTCTTATTCTAATTTTTTCAATAAATTTTGTATGAACTCGGTTTTGTTTTAACATTTTCTAACCATTGTATTTAAAAATGATTAAGCGTGATTTTAATTGATTTACGAAGTTTAATGTTACTTTTATTGAATCGCTACTGTTTATTAATAATCAACAAAATCAGTTTTATCTATCCTTGTATTTCTAAGACATCTTTATACAAGATATGCAGGTCGAAAAAAAAAAACAAAAAAAAAGTGGCAAAAAATTTTTTTGGTAACGAAAGCTGTCCTGCATTCTATAATCTCTATTCTGCGCGTAAAGCTAGTCACGTTTCCTAATTACGTTTTCCGAGCTTTGCGAGAAATAGTACCGGAAAAAAAGTGACCATTATTTTTTGATGCAGTACAAGCAAACATAAATGATGAAAAAAAAGGATAACTTTATTTATTATGAATACAATACTAGAATTATCCGTGATTTTTTTTTCGTTTTACGTTGCTAAACATTTTTGTATTTCTAATTCATTTCATCATCTAAACTTTAAAACAAATTTCAAAACTTTTAACTGTAAGGCTATTAATCTTTTAGAATTTTCCTACAGAAGTAGAAAATCTAAATTTAAAAGATTTATAGAATCCTGTAGTGTTCCGATTTTTTGTTTCGTTTGTTTTTATTTTTAGCCACGCATAAATTTTGTTACTTTGTATTAATAGAATTTCTTTTCAACGTATGTCTACAGATTTTTCGCGTAATAATGCTGTTTAGTGTATGTGAAAATTTTTGTTTTGCTTTGAATTCATTAAATACAAATGAAAATAATTGTCATAAATAACTATTATGACTTAGCAATTATAGTTTTATTATAGATTTATAGGTTATGTTAACGATTATAATTTTAATTGTTGCTATTATTGTATAGGTTTTGCAAATAACTAAATTAAATTTTTTAGAAAACTCAACTGATTATTTTCTTACAAAATGAATATAGTTAATTGCAAAAATATGGTATAAATAGCGGGTTAAAAAATTTTGCTTTTAAATTGCTTTAACTTTTAAAAAACTTTCCGTTTCTATAAAAACTATAACGTACAAGGCATATATTGAATTTTATTTAGTTTATCAAACCGCTATATGCACTGATATACTACGTTATTTTTTCTACATACACTAAGGAAAATTGTAAGCTAAAGATAAAACCCTAAATTCTTCTCACCAAACCTCAGACAGAACTGCCAAAGTTTATGAACCCATTTTTAGTGAATCTATCTCAACAACCTTGATGACACAAAAAGAACACAAATAAAACCATTTGGAAAGAAAGAAGTACTAAACTTTAATATCAACACTGTCACAATATTGGCAGTTGAAAAGATTCCTGTTATATGATTTTATGTTCATACTGTCAACATATGAGAAAGCCACCCCAAAAAAAGGGCTGCTCTATGCAAGGACCATTGATTTTGAAGGCAGTTTAAGGAGAGGTTATTATTGATAGATTTGCAGGGTGCTCATCTCATATTCAATCGATAAATTTGTGTGCCCCACAATCTTTCAGTCAATATTGACTCAGGTTTTCTGGAATGTTAGGCAGAAGGGCCTTCATATCGAAATTGCTTTTTTATAATTACAATTTTTATATTGATTTAATAAATAAATTGTGGTTAATTATATCATTTTGAAAATTTCTTTACCTTACATAACAGTTTTAGAATATGTTACTAAATGTATCACAAAAGATTTTTTTTCTCTTTTTTTTTTCTTGAAAATTCAAAATTTCAAGGCAAGAACCAATAAAAAAAAATAAAAAAATACATCTACGGGATTAGATTTAAAATTACCTTTTTTCGTTCAAAAATATAAATTTTAATTATAAAGCATAAATGTAAAACAAATTTTGGTTTTCAAGTTAAAGTTTAGAATGTAAAGTAACAGTAAAATAATAAAATTATATGGTAAAATTTATATTTACAGAAAATTTATCTTACTTCAAGAAATGCATATATTTTTAATTTTCAACCCTATCCATATTAGTATTATTTAATTCTTATTTTTTTTATGCAAATTTCAAAATATTTTAAGGTTTTCATGCAATTTTCAAAAAATTTAAATATTACATTCGATACATAATTTTTTTGTACTGGATCGTTACCCTTTTAATTTTACAATTTTAAAATTGCATAATTTTTTTTAACTAATGAAGAATTTTTTATACCTCCGTGTTATTTGTTTATTATTAATGATTATTTAACAGTAATATTTTAAAATTTTATTTTTGTTACCCCTATCTCTTGAATTAGTTTTTCTTTGAACAGTTTATTCGGATAAATTTTCTCTTTTTAAAGTGCTGAATATCGTATCTTCTGTTAGCTTTGAAAATCAACTTCTTATAACCAGATTTTTAAAAACATACCTTGGTATCTAGCTTTGTTTTCAAAAACCATTGGTTGGTNTTTTTTTTTTTTTGAAAATTCAAAATTTCAAGGCAAGAACCAATAAAAAAAATAAAAAAATACGTCTACGGGATTAAATTTAAAATTACTTTTTTTGGTTCAAAAATATAAATTTTAATTATGAAGCATAAATGTAAAACAAATTTTGGTTTTCAAGTTAAGGTTTGAAATGTAAAGTAACAGTAAAATAATAAAATTATATGGTAAAGTTTATATTTACAGAAAATTTATCTTACTTCAAGAAATACGTATATTTTTAATTTTCAACCCTATCCATATTAGTATTATTTAATCCTTATTTTTTTATGCAAATTTCAAAATATTTTAAGGTTTTCATGCAAATTTCAAAAAATTTTAATATTACATTCGATACATAATTTTTTTGTACTGGATCGTTACCCTTTTAATTTTACAATTTTAAAATTGCATAATTTTTTTTAACTAATGAAGAATTTTTTATACCTCCGTGTTATTTGTTTATTATTAATGATTATTTAACAGTAATATTTTAAAATTTTATTTTTGTTACCCCTATCTCTTGAATTAGTTTTTCTTTGAACAGTTTATTCGGATAAGTTTTCTCTTTTTAAAGTGCTGACTATCGTATCTTCTGTTAGCTTTGAAAATCAACTTCTTATAACCAGATTTTTAAAAACATACCTTGGTATCTAGCTTTGTTTTCAAAAACCATTGGTTGGTGCCAAAGACAGTAAACATGTAACAAATTTGGTCACATCCACCCATATTTTACGTGATAAACGTTTTGTTTGTGTCCCTGAACTACCGATGTGAAGGACTGGGATTGAATCCTTAGAGGCTGCTCACTCAGTATCAGATTGATGGGTCCCTGCTTGTCTGGAAAGTCAAGGCGGTGTGTGCGCAATACAGTGTAAAAATTTTCATTCTGAAATTATGGAAAACTAACGGGCAGCTTTCTGTACATTCGATTTATCGTAAAATTTACGGTAAAGAAATTTTTTTTCCCTTATGGTTTTTGAATCATTTACAAAAAGTATGGTTATAAAACCATGAATACAAAACTATACTGTTTTCTAACCATTTACAACTAGCATTTTTCAAAACGTAAAAAAAAGAAAAAATTATTGTGTAACTAGACATAAGAGCTCAGCTTTTCGTAAGGTAATGGGCATTGGAGAGTGCCGGACACTGAAAATTCTTCATGTGTTGAAGGGAATGAAGGAAATATTGCGGTGTCAACGCTAGGACTCGAACTCCAGTTCTGCCGGTCATGAGATTGACAGATAAGCCCGCTCGGCTTTAATATGTAAGCATTTGCAAATAACTAAGTAGCTTCATTAGGTCATTTTAGTTGGTACCATAAAATTCTGGTTGTTTAACCGTGTTAGGTGAAAGCCGTTAATAAACTGTTTGGTTACCATTTTATTTATGGTTATATGACTGTTCAATAAATTGTTACTAAGCAATTTTTTTCGTGAAATTTCTAACAGTGTACTGACACAAATATACTGTTGATCATGAAATAGTGGAGCCTCAACCTCCATGACCCCTTATTCACAATAGACTGTTGCGGTAATGCTTTACTTTATCTGTTTTGTTATTTCGAAAATTATAGCTAAAAGAAAATAATATAGTTTTTTATAAATCACAACAACTGGTATTTCACTGTTTTTTTTGTACTTGAAGAAGCGCTTATACTTTGAAGATAATTTATTTGCACTTACATTACGATATAAGAAAAAAATTTGTATTTTTTTATTTGAAATACGTAATCATATATAAAAATGAATGCTTGAAAATTATTAAAAATTGATAGCTAATTTTTTTTGAAACTCTAATAATGGAGGAAGTTTCAATTGTACATTGAAGGAAACGTTGTTCGATACTTGTTTATTAGGCAGAAAAATAATCTATTGGAGGGTAAAAAGGAAGGATACTGGTATTCTACTGATCTGATTAGTTTACTAATTATTAGATTTCTTTCTATTTTTATTTTCGCCGAAATCCAAGTTTCTGATCAAAAAAGTAAATTAAAAATTCTTTTTTTCAGAGAATACTGCATATAGAAACAACCTAAAATTAAAAATGCGAAAAAATAAAATGATTAAATTAATTTTAAGTATTATTTTGTGATTTTGATAATGGTTATTCTTTTTTCTTGATTCAATAAAAAAAAATTTAAGAGTTTCTTAGGAGAAAATGATATGCCACAATGTCTTACTTTTTCTAAAGTGAGATAAAAAAGTTTGCTAATTTTATTTTATTTTTTATTTATTTATATTTTTTTTTTGTCTTTGAAGAAGCATTAATTCTTTTAGAGATAATTTATTTATACCTACATTAGAATATAAGAAAAAATTTCCATTTTTTGCTCGAAATATTTAATTATATATGAAAATAAATGCTTTAAAATTATTATAAATTACGAGCTAAATTTTTTGAAATTTTGTAACTCCAAATTTGAAACTCCAAATGAAGGAAGTTTTAATTATAAAAGAAAGGAGAAGTCGTTTTATTATTTGCTTACTTGGTAGAAAATAGTCTATTAGAGAACAAAAAGAAGACTACTTGTATTCCGCTGAACCAACTAATTTAATAATTATTAGATTTCTTTCTATTTTAACCTTTGTCGAAATCTGAGTTTCTGATCAAAAAGATTCCTTTTTTACGCAATGCCACATACTGAAACAACCTAAAATTAAAAAAACGAAAAAATAATATAATTAAGTTTATTTTTAGTATTACTTTGTAATTTTGATAATGAATTTTTTTCGTAATTCATTAAAAATAATTTAAGAGTTTATTAGGAAAAAATGATAAACCGCAATGATGAGCATTTCTAAATCATGATTATTAAGATGAGAATTTTGCTAATTTTTCAGTCGTATTTGAAGGAGCACGTATAATTTTGGAGATATATATAATAGATATTGGAGAAATACATAATCATATATGAAAATGAACACTTGCAAATTTTTAAAAATTAAGAGCTAATTTTTTTGTTGAGATTTTGCAACTCCACTAAGATGTTATGACCTTCTAAAACCCCTTTAGATATGAACCTGATATCTGCTCTGTGTTTCACAAACTTTACGAGAACTTCGAATTAATTTCAATCTTCTTCTGAACTAATTTCAGAGTATAACTTGCTAAGCATTAGATTTTTTTTTAATATTTACTTTCCAAGAAATCCGAGCTGACAAAAATAAATAAATCAATAAATAAATAAAAAATATTTTTTTTTATTGAATGCCACATATCGAAACAACCAAAATTAAAAACACAACAAAATAAGAGAATTTTTAATTTATCTTTTGTAATGTTGATAATAATAATTTTTTTTCGTGATTCACTAAAAATAATTGAAGAGTTTATTAGGAGACAATAATAAGTCTCATTTGCAATATTTCTATATGTGGTGAAAAAAAATCGATTGATAGTTTATTTATTTGTGAACAATTTCGATTGAAGAATTAAAAGTACAAAATATTTACAGCAAAATAAGTATAACTTAGGTTTGATGTAACTTGGTGTGATTGTTTTTAGAATTTAAGATATAGATCTGTATGGTTAGACTCTTAAAAATATGCGAAAATTTGAATAACTCGTAAGTTGGAATGATTTTCATCTGTGTGAAAAAATCTCGTCAAATTGGTGATTTAAAAAGATATGTATTTTTTAATAAAATATCTGTCTCGTTTTATCTCTGAAATGATGATTGCATATATAAATATAGTACACAAGATCTTACTTCAAATTTTTAAGTTCTAATTTTTTAAGTACTCATTTTTTAGATATAAGTAATAGATCGTTAGTCTTTTAAAAATATGCAAAAATGTGAATGATTCATAAGTTTAAATGATTTTCAACAGTATGAAAAAAATCTCGTCAAATTTTGTGATTTAAGAAAATATCTTTTTTTTAATATGTGAAATAGTTGTCACTTTTTCGCTCTGAAATGATGGTTACGTACATAAACATAATATAAGAAACCTTAATTTAAGATTTTAAGTACTAAAACTGAGGATTTTTTTTTCCTTTAGTGTTCAAAAAGCTGATTTATTAAATATTAGTTATAGATCGCTAGACTTTTAAAAATATATTTTTCTTAATATTTAAAATATTTGTCACTTATCTCTAAAATGATGGTTACATGTGTAAACATGATATAGGAAACCTTACTTTAAGATTTTAAGTAATAAAATTGTGTCCTTTTTTATTTTCCTTAGAGTTCAAAGTACTGATTTTTTAAATATAAGTTATAAATCGTTAAACTTTTAAGAAAATGCGAAGATGTGAATGACTCAGGAGTTGATTAGTTTTCATCGAAAATCTCATCAAATTAGTATATTTTTTTAAAAATATTTTTCACTTTTCAAGTTCGGCCATTGTAAAACAAAAGTTTACTTTGAGTTTTAAGTACTGAAATCTCTTTTCTTAGAGAAAGAGCTTCGTAATTTTTTTTGTATTAATGAAATAAAAAATAAATAAATTGGGAAGTCTTCTCCAAACAACGTTTTATTTTTGAGAATTCTTCTGTAATTCATTGAAATAAATGCATACGATTTCAAAATAAATGAAGCATAAATGATTTATATCACTTTTATCGGTTCATCGCAATCAGCTACTTTTAGATTCGGGAAAACCATTGGTATACTTTAAATCATAATAAATGACTACGATTTATTCATCATGCTTCAACAACAGTTTTCCTTATAACTTTCCTTCTATTTTTTTATTAAGTTAATAACAAAAATAATTTATTGATTTTTTCGTTCTGAAGAGGCGGGAAACAAATATTGTAGACGAAATTGTTTTTCAAAAAAATTAAACTACAGTTTCATAAACACTTTTAATTATTTACAGAGAGCAAAAAAATAAATGGACCACCTTGAATAACTTTAGATCTAATGAACGGATCTTTAGAGCAGACGATAATTTTACTTAAGAAATTGGACAAAGAAACGTATTTTCTCTGAATAAATTCGCCATATCTCTAGAACTTCTTAAACGAATTGAAAAATTTCTCCAAACAATTTTAAAATTCGTTTGTCCAAACATAATTCCATGCAAAATATAACTTTCAATAAATTTATATATTTTTTTATCTTTTTATTTAATACTGATCGAAAAAATTTTGAATTGTAAGGTATACAACTTTTACATTCTTTAGAATAATTTAATGATTAAATTTATTTAAATTTTTTCATTTAATAAATTTTATATGACAAAATACAAAATTTGAGTGAAATTTGTCTGATAGTTCCTGAGAAATGAAATTTTAAGTATACGAAATTTTTACTTATTCAGGTTGGATATTTGTGCATTACACATAAATTTGATAAATTAATATATTTAAAATTGTACTTCATACATTAAAGCCAAGGCTTAGAAGTCAGTATTTTTGTATCTATTTAAAAGACTTTAATTTCACCGAATAACAAATTAGATATTTTTATGTATAATAACAGTTTAAGGTATTTAATTTAAAATGACATGTCATTAACAGAATTAATTTTATAATTTATTTAATTTAATAAACTTAATGAATTAATTTTATGATAAGTTAAAGTTTAAATAATTCTTTCAAAGAGTATTTTCAATCACATAATAATAAATTTTATTTCTAACTAAGATGTTTTTTGCTTATAAACTTTTTTACATGTGCAACCTAACTTTTTGAGCTAGAGTTTGAAATTATCTTCAACTTAGACTCTAATAAAAAATTAATTTTTTTAAAAAGAAAGCCAATTTAATTTATTTTACTCATTTATTTATCTTTCATGAAAGTGATTATTCTTTCGTTATGAAACTCCAAGAGATTTATAGTTGAGTAGAACCTTTTTAAAACTCGATTTCAACTCTGACGTATGCTCTATTATTATTTTAATCGACTGCTATTGCTATTTAATATAATTTTTATGTAAATGCTTAATTCGAATTAAATATTTTTATCTCTTCATGTACAAAGATAATTACAGTTTTTTAACTACAATTTATATTATAATTTAATTCATTTTGTGAGAAGTTAACTAATCCTTTAGGGTAATTAATTAATAATTGTAATAAAATAATTTCAAAAGTCTACTCACTTTATAGGTCTATCAAATTAATTTTATGATAGGATATAGTTTAAATAACTGTCATAATATTCATTCGATTAATGCTTTAGCTCAATTATAAATATTTGTTTAAATATTGTTACTGCATCTTTAATGGTAACTTACTTTATATTTTAATTTAATATTTATTTTGATTCTACTGCTTGTTTAATTTTTTTTTCTTAATTTAAAGTATAGATTTAAGATTCTACCCTTATTTTGGAACACCTATTTAGGATGATTTTTGTGTATTTCGTCAAAATGTGAGAAAAATCCCAATTAAGGCTGTGGTCGGAAAAGCTACATTATTTTTGTACTTTACTACATTTACAACTACTTTGTTGCAAACTACAACTACAGTCCCTGGCCAAATTATTAGACGCACTATAAGATTCTATGTAAAATCTTAATTATCAGGTGATACTTTGCAGCTTTATTGTTTTTGTGCGACTGAAACCGGTTTGCACTTGTTTACGTTCGTGTATCAATTTTTTCAATTAGACGAAATATAATATAAATTCGACGATTGGATAAATTGTACAATATATCATATAAATACAGAATATTTATTATATCAGATATTATATTAGTATATTATAATAATTAAATTAAATTATTCGACGCACTGTACTGTTTTAATATTTACATGTTTTGCACGAGTTTATATGCAATACTTTTATACTTAAACATATATAATGAGTTTTTATTTAGGAGATTTTTTATATACTTCCTGTTTGCATTAATATATTATTTTTTTAACGTATTGCATTGCAATGTTAACTAATTGATGCACGAACATAAACAAGTAGAAACCGGTTTCAGTAGCGTAAAAACAAATAAAGATGTATAGTATCACCTGATAATTAAGATTTTACATAGAATCTTAGAGTGCGTCTAGTAATATGTCCAGAGACTGTACTTTTTTTAATGACTACAAACTACTTTGAAATTGTAGTGACTACAAACTACTTTTGGAAATGTAGTGACCACAAACTACTTTGGAAATGTAGTGACTACAAACTACTTTGGAAATGTAGTGACTAAAAACTACTTTGGAAATGTAGTGACTAAAAACTACTTTGAAATTGCCGTGACTACAAACTACTTTGGAAATGTAGTGACTACAAACTACTTTGGAAATGTAGTGCTAAAAACTACTTTGGAAATGTAGTGACTACAAACTACTTTGGAAATGTAGTGACTAAAAACTACTTTGAAATTGCAGTGACTACAAACTACTTTGGAAATGTAGTGACTACAAACAACTTTGGAAATGTAGTGACTTCAAACTACTTTGAAATTGCAGTGACTACAAACTACTTTGGAAATGTAGTGACTACAAACTACTTAGAAATTGCAGTGACTACAAACTACTTTGAAATTGCAGTGACTACAAACTACTTTGAAATTGCAGTGATTACTTCGCTACTTTAAGTAACCGAAATTAGTTGGAGAAATTAATTTACGCTGCTGGAGAAATAAGTTTGCACATTATGTTCAAAACGTTTTGATAAAAAAATTGGCCAATATTTAAAAAGAAAAAATATTTCGATATATTTATTCATGTTTACATGAGTCATTATTCTGTAACAGTTTTTTCGAATTTATTCATTTAGTCTTCAACTTTTTATGCCCTTCTTGACAGCGAATATTTAATTCAAGAGATGCTAGGAAATACTTGCAATTACGTCAAGTGTTTAATGCTCTTTTATTTCTGCTAAGAAATTAATTACATCGAAAATGTGTCTTTGAAATAACATCACTGTTTTACGAGTGTACATTCGCATGTGAAAGTAATGGCTAGCTTAAATATTAGTTATACGTGACTCTTGTTAACTCACAGCTTCTTTTGACAGACCCACATTGTGTGTGTTGGAACCCTGTTCTTAAACTAAACTAACTAAAAAGTATCGCTACAAACTACTATTTTTTTGTATCGCACTACTCACTAAACTACTATTTTCATTTTTGTTTTTAAAAAGTGCACTACACTTCCAACTCCAGTAACGACTACAGTAGTTTCACTACTTGTACACTGCTAAAATATTAATTCTAAAATTATGGTAAAATAACTGTCAGTCCGATTAACCGCGAAGTTTACGATAAAGAAAATTTTTTTCCTTTATGGTTCTGAAACTATTTACAGAAAGTATGGTTATAAAACCATGAATACTAAACTATATGGTTTTTTAACCATTTACAACTAGCAATTTTCAAAAGTATAAGAAAAAAATAATTATTCAACTAGACATAGGAGCTCGACTTTTCGTTAGGTAATGGGCATTGGAGAGTGCCGGACACTAGAAATTCTTCATGTGTTGTAGGGAATGGGGGAAATAGTGCGGTGTCAACACTAGGACTCGAACTCCAGTTCTGCCGGTCATGAGATAAGCCTGCTCGGCTATGATATGTACGCAGTAGCAAAGAACTAAGTTGCTTCATTAGGTGGTTCGAGTTGGTGCGATGAAATTCTGTTTGTTTAACCCTATTAAGTGAAAGCAATTAATAAATAGTTTTTCTCAAACTTAACAGTTTGATTACCATTTTATTTATGTTTATTTGACTGTTTTGGTTAAATAAGGTAAAATAACCATTCGCTGAATTGTTATTTCCGAGAAATTTCTAACAGTGAGTGTACTTCCGACCACTGAGTGGAGGATAACCTGGAGGTTTATTTTGAAAGGATAATTTTTATTGAGGGTTGGTGAAAGATTTGACTTTAAAGGGGGTGAGAGTTTCGTAAGAAAATAAAAGGATTATTGTGAATGAGTAGAGAGAGTGATTAGAAAATGAAAGGATTTAAGTTAAGTAGAGATTTGAGTGGAATAAATTTGGAATAAAGGCAGTATATAATGAGATTTTCTTTTCAAATATTTGATCGTTATAAACTCAGGATGATTCCAATTTTGAGTATAACACTGTACTCAATAATGAATACATGGATATTATTAGTATTAAAATTCCACTATATTTGTTTCGGAGCTACACATTTTTGCACAATTTTTAAAAAACAACTTTTTAGTCTTCTCTGATTGTTTTCAAGTATTTTAATGAGATTTTATTAATTAATTGAGTTAATTGATTCGCTGAATTAAATCTTGCTAATAATAATGCCCTCCTGTTCGAAAGTTAAATATTACCGTATTTTTATATTAGTTTTTGAAACATTTTCATTTAAGATTTCGTGTAAATGCTTTATTTTATTTTAGCACATTTGCAAAAAAGTTTTTTTTTGTATGTTTGCAAATATTTTAACGAGATTTTATTAATGGAGTAAATTGATTAGTTTAATTAAACATTTCTATTATACATCGTTGTCAATATCATCGTTGTCATCGTTGTCATTTGAAAGTCAAATCCTCAGGTATTTTCATATAAGGTTTTAAACAATTTCATAAAATTTTTTGTGTAGATGATATATTTTATCTCAACATTTTGTTTTGTATGTAAACTACTATTTTATTAATGGAGTTAGTCGTTTCGTTTAATTAAGCGTTCCCAATCCTCTTCTGTAAAGGTTGTCAAATCCTAAGATATTTCTATGTTAGGTTTTACATATTTTCATAAAATGTATCGTGAAAATGCCTTATTTTATTTCAACATTTGCTTGGAAAGTTTTCTTTGCATGTTAACTAACATTCCAATGAAATTTTATTAATAGAGTTAAGCGATTTGTTAAATGAAACATTGCTAAAAATTTATTTTTCTCTTCGCAAATTGCGAATTCCTCAGTTATTTGTTTCCAAATAGTTTTCTTCGCTCATCTACCATCGCGTGCTTACTCCTTCAGAAATTTAAAAATGAATATATTTAATAACACATAATCAACATAAATTATCGACTGTACAGAAATAGTTGGCCGAGCATGAAGAAAAACGTCGTTTTATCTGTTAAGAGTATCCCACTTTCTTCAGGAATAATCAATACTCTTTCTGCACTTCCTTTCTCGGAATTAATAAGTAAAAAAGCAAATTGGTGGAAAATAAAAATGTAACGAAACTATGGCGTCAGAAGCACAAAGACGAGTAATAATGAATCTGTTTGGTGATAAATCGAATGCACGGCTTGGGGTATTTTTATCAAACTTTTACAGGAGCATTCCAGCTCAATTTTGATACACGCTGCGATAGCTTCTGAGAAAGTTAATTTAGCACTTGGAAAATCTCGGACATTTTCTTTCATTATTAACTCTTAGCATTGGAATCACGAAAATTAATTCCGTTTTCCAGATAACTAGCAACACTTTATGAGATATATGTTTAGAACATTTAAATCTTTGGATATGTTGTGGTATTGATATTAGCTTTGAATGCCAATATTAAAAATTGAATGATTATAGTAGGATGCAGTTTTTGACATTGATTTATTCATCTAGAAAAATTGCACGTAACGAAACTATGGCGCCAGTGGAACACAACAGTAATAATAAATGATACAGTAATAATGCATCGATGCGATGCATCGAGAGCGCGGCTTGTGTAGTCAATTGTGAAATCTTGAATATTTTCTTTTTTATATGTATACTCTTAGTATTGAACTCACGAAAATTATTTCCGTCTTTGTCTTTTGTGGTCTGTGTTTTTCCAGATAACACTTTATGAGATATATGCCATTTAAATCTTTGAAATTGGTATATGGTGATATTGATATTAGTTTTGAATGCCAATATTGAAAATTAAAAGAATATAATAGAATGTGGTTATTGATATTGTTTTGTATTTTTGTTTTATTCCTCAAGAAAAATTCTACGTATCAAACTATGGAGTCAGCGAAACACAACAGTAATAATGAATTATAATGTAATTATGAATTACAAATGAAACATCGAAAGCGCGTCTTGGGTAGTAAACTTTTTCTTTATGAATTTATTACAAGAGAATTCCAGATCTGTTTTGATTCACGCTGTTCTGAACTTATAAGAAGTCACTCTAACACTTGGAAAATCTTGGATATTTTCGTTTTCTCTTATTATGTTTCTCTTAGTATTGGTCTCACGAAAATTAATTCCGTGTTTGTATTTCAGGTCTGTGTTTTTCCAGATAGTTAAGAAACACTTTTATTATATTATTTGTTTAAAACATTCAACTCTTTGAATTAGCTATATGGTGATTTTGATATTAGTTTTGAATACTAATATCAAAATCACCATATACCTAATTCAAGGAGTTTTGATATTAGTTTTGAATACTAATACCGAATATAGAAAAAATCTTTGGTATACTTCTTGTATTTTGCTTCATTTCTTGATTTATATAGATACTCTTGCAGTAAACATTGAAAATTCTTAACTGTTAATTGTTTCTTTTCCAATTTTCATGATCTTAGTATTACCATAATTTAATTTGAATAGAACTTTAATTTATTATACAAGTGTTATACTATTTTTTTAAAAATTGTTATGAAAAAGGAATTTTGTGTATTTTTTGTGTTATTTTTGAAAACTTTTATAAAATTAGACCTACCAATCCAGCTCACCACAACAATTGTAGTGGGAGTTAAATAAAAATTAAGAGAAAAATTTTTCCAGCTCTTCCACCAGACTGTTAGAAGTGCAATGGTATTTGTCAAGAACCCCACCCTTTAATTGTAAAAATAATCAATAGATAGCGATAGTATGCCTAGTTTTGGAATTAAAATGATTTTATGTAAAACAGCTGTTCGAGCAGAAAATAAAGTAGTTGTTTTTTTTGTTCATGTTGAGTTCGGCTCTTTACTTTTCAATTGCTGTCCAATAAAAATTGGATTTTAAGTTAACGAATTCCTGAAAAAAACTGGCGCCCGCACAGAGACGCATTTGATAGTGAAGAGAAATTAACAGAATTAAATCATATTAGTTAGAAATGGAAAAATTTAAAAACGAAAAGAACACCATTGCAATCAGAGGAAGTAGAAAAAGAAACCGTTGACCTTCAAAGTAGGGGAGAGTGGGGTCAATTGTAACAGGGTACGATTGAAACAAAGCAAAAATTTCGAGTGTCGGGTTCTAGATTTGGTTCCTAGGTAGCGCACAAGGTGTATTTAATAAATCTACATACACACCCCTGCTGGCAACCATTTTTATATACTTTTGAAAGAGTTACATTACAAAAGATATTTTCACGCTACGTAAGTACTTTTTTTGGTATTAGAATATTATATTGTAACAAAGTAATTCTGTTTAAACAAATAAAAATTATTAACCGAATATGTAAGTGGACACCTTAATTAACATTTTA
>NC_092215.1:3883260-3933777 GCF_043381705.1 Parasteatoda tepidariorum
TGTCAAGAATCCCACCCTTTAATTTAATTATAAAATTAACCAATAGATGGCGATAGCATGCCCAGTTTTGAAATAAAAATGATTTAATGTATATGTAAAACAGTTGTTCAGAAAAAGAAAATATATTAGTTGTTGTGTTTTGTTCTAATGTTCGGCTCTTCACTTTTCGAATGCCGTCCAATTAAAAATTGGATTTACATTTAGCGAATTCCTGACAAAAACTGGCGCCCGAACAGGGACGCATTTGATAGCGAAGAGAATTTAAAAGAATTAAATCATAATAGTTAGAAATGGATCGTTTAAAAACGAAAAGAACACCATTGCGATCAGCTTTCACAAAGACATTTAATAGCCTGACGGAGGAAGTAGAAAAAGAAACCGTTGACCTTCAAAGTATTCTTATTTTATCGGAACAACTAGAAGAAAAATTTAACAGATTGAAAGCTGACGTTATGGAAATTTTAGAGTTTCTACTGGAAAATAAAGCATCAGAAGAGGAATATACAAAAGAATTTGACAGTTGTGATGCCAATACGGATAAATTCGTAGCATTAAAAACGAAAGTAAGCAACATAACGGACAGTAGAAATGTCGGCATTTCAACAACTTCTAATGAAGGATATATGTAATTACAACAACCATCGATGGCGGCAACTACCTTTAAACTGCCGAAAATAAGTTTAATAGAATTCGACAGAGATCCCCGGAATTGGTTTAACTTCTGGAATACTTTTAAGAAAATTCATGAAGATTCTAATATAGATAAGCACTCGAAGTTTGTTTACTTGATCCAAGCTACAACTCCAAAATCGAAAGCTCGAGAAATAGTTCAAAGTTTCCCCACAACTGAAGAGAATTATCCCAAAGTTATTGAGCATTTAAAAAACCGTTTTGGAAGAGAAGACATTTTGATACAACTGTATGTGCGCGATCTATTAAATATAGTGTTGTCGAATGCTAGTGGAAATAAGAAGAATTTTAATTTATCATTTTTATATGATAACCTTGAATCGAAACTGCGATCATAGGAATCGTTGGGTGTTACCCAAGACAAATATGCCAGTATTTTATATCTTTTAGTGGAAACATGTTTACCCCAGGATACCTTAAAGATATGGGAGAGGGAACGGGAGAAGACAACCCATAATCAAGGTAAGACTGATTTAGAATGTATACTTTTATTCTTAAAAAATGAGGTATTAACTGAAGAAAGATTAATTTTTGCGCGTTTCTCCTTTGATAAAACTAAAACATTTGATAAAAATAACTTTTTCGAAGATTCAAATGTTCCTACTTGTCATGATTTATATATGTTTGATAATTAATATGTTGATTAATATGTTTGATAATACATGTTTTATAATTGTTTGACCCTCTGGGATTTTCTTCTCCCGTGACCCTAGTCCCTAAACTGATTATGCAAGAATGTTGGAGTTTAAATATAAATTGGGATCAAAGCTTACCGGGACATTTAGAGCAGAAATTTTCAAAATGGAATAAGGACTTGATTTTGCTTTCCAATGTAAACATCCCAAGATGGATGAATATTAATAAATATATTGATGAGAAGATTAGCTTACATATATTCTGCGATGTGAGCAGAGTTGCATATTCCACCTGCATTTTTCTTTGGGTGGAGACTAAGGATTGTGTTTATGTGAATTTTGTGCAGGCTCGTTCGAGAGTTTCACCTTTAAAAAATATAACAATTCCAAGACATAAGACGTTGGGATGCTTAATTGGAGCTCGGCTTGGAAGAACTGTTATTGTTGACTTAACAATTCCAGAACATAAAGTATATTTCTGGGTATATACCATTTCCTACAAGAATTGAAGTCTGATATGACTGATTTGGATAACGTCGACAAAGTAGGGTTAAACAACAGACTGAAATATGTTCATCAAGTGCGCGAACATCTTGGAAAAAGATTTCGCACAGAATATTTGGGACAGTGACGACAACAAACTGTGAACTTAAAAAATATGAGACCATTGAGTGTTAATGATATTGTAGAAAACAACCAAAAACGATCACATTGGTCATTAGCTCGTATTTTACAACTGATACCTGGAAAAGATAGAATCTCCAGAATTGCTAAAATAAAGACTAAAACAGGTGAATTGTTGCGACCTGTACAAAAGCTTTACAATTTAGAAGTACAAGATTACAAGCAATATTGCTGCTTCAGCTAACGCTTTCAGGCTTGTATTCCATCTTAACCCATTATGTATTTTTATGCTCTAAATTGTGTTACCAGCTTAGATAAGGCTTTTAAGCCATTATTAGCACATACAGACCCTGACCAAATTATTAGACGCACTATAACATTCTATGTAAAATCTTAATTATCAAGTGATACTATACAGCTTTATTTTTCTTTACGCGGCTGAAACCGGTTTGCACTTGTTTTAAGTTCGTGTATCAGTTGATTAGCATTGTAATGCAACATGTTAAAAATAAATACAAGTAGGAAGTATTATTACCAATTTATCCAATCATTGAATTTATATTATATATCGTCTAATTTAACCAATTGATACATGAACTTAAACAAGTGCAAACCGGTTTTAGTCCCTTAAAAACAAGCTGTATAGTATCACCTGATAATTAAGATTGTACATAGAATCTTAGAGTGTGTCTAATAATTTGGCCAGGAACTGTAAGTCAGTCTAGGTAAGTGCAGCAATAAATAAATAAAATATGAACTAATTTAGAGTTTTCTGTGTTTGCAGAAGTGAAAAAAGGTTCTGTCATTTTTATTTCTCATCAATTCTTTATTACTTGAGCAATAAATAGATTAGAAAAACTGTGCCATGGCGAGAAATAATTTCTTTTTGAGAAGTAGGTGTAAATTCTTGACAAAAATAGAAAATATTGTTCTGAATTTTTATTTAACGGCATATAACCGTGAAATAAACTTTTTTGAGCAGTTGAATCAAGTAGTTACATGTCATTAAAAAATAAATAATGTGATTTCTGTAACAAGATTTGTATCACGCATGAGGTTTAAAATATTTGAATACATTTTCTGTTATTAATATAATAATTCTTATCATCCCATATTATTTCATGCTTTTTTATTATTTTGTATTAATTTATGTCAAAATAAGGGAAAGATATTTTATTAAGCATTTAATAATTTTTGGTTTAATTACAACATGAAACAACGGTGTCTTTTTCTACGTTAAAGGTAAAATCTTCTAAACTATAATTTTTTTGCAGCTATTTAGATCTAAGAGAAACAGTTATTCATCATTGAAATCTCGTTAATTTACAAAATCAATTATTGATAATTATTTTAATATGAATGAAAAGAAATTTCATCGGAAAAGAATTTTTTTCAGATTTTATATTTTAGTACAAATATAATTTCGATAATCTAGCAGATTTTCTTAATAACTATTAGATTGTTTTTTTATAATTAGAAAAATACCAAAAGTTATTTTTGCTTATGATTAGAGCAATACGTATATAAAAGGTACCCGGGTGTTCCATATGCATCAGAATGTTAATTAAAAACTATATATGAGGTTGACTATAATGTTAAAGAATTTTAAAAAAATGCTACAAAAAGATAGCGGAAACAAAATGTTTTAGATATTATCTTACTAATGTTAAGCAATATAGCAATATTGTAGGGAAAATATATGGTTCATAACATAATCCAACTATATACGTATATCCTTATATATTTTTTGGCAGGAAAAGTATGTTTTGATAAAATGAGGAAAAGGCCTACAGGTTAATTACTATTTAAATTAGCAATTTCATTTTCTCTAAACATTTGCCATTAATTATTTTTTATTTTTCCTATCAAGGTTTTATTGAAAAGCTATTCAACGTTTGGCGGCCTTTATTTGACACAATACTTTCACTCTTTGAAAGTTATTCTTCATTTGACACTTTTCTGTAAATCTTCCTATAAAATTCAATTAGTGTTCGATTGACATATAATTTTGACTTTTAATAAAGAGCTTTAAATGAGAGCGGGAAACGAATTGTTTTACAGGCATGAATACTTAGTTAAAAACTCTTTTTGATATTACTTGCGCTGTCATTAATTAATAACCTTTTTCTAATTTGCAATCATTGATTGCACGATTTATTTTCTGTCTTATCTCTGTTTCGCAATAACGGTATTAAGTGTTACAGCGCAATAACAGTATTCAGGTTTATTGGAATTAAAATTATGGTAGTGGGATTACATTTTTGTCTTTAGAATGAACGAGTTATTTTCATGTGGCATGTTAACAAACGTTATTAGATTTTGTAATTAAAATGCGAACGGTGTTATTTTTAATTTAAAGGAAAATCTAAAATTTGAATATTTTTTAGTTTTAAATTATAATAAATCTTTTAGCTACTTTAAAGAAGATTGACTGAGCCGCGGTGGCTCAGAGGCTTCCTAAGGTGGCCCCGGTTCGAATTCCAGTGGTGGCTGGTTGATACGAATTCTGCTCCCGGACAGCACTGATCACAGCTCTAACGTAAAATGCTGGCTAGTTTCAAACGTAGTACAATTTTTTTTATTTTTCCTCGCATGCGCAGTATAAAGAAAAACTACTTTAAATACTTATTATGTAGAGCAGTTTTAAACAATTTTTTAAAATCAAATCTTAAAACAATAATGTTGTAATTAATTTTAAATTGTTCTATTCTTTTTAATTTCATTGAATATTTTTAAAATAATAGCGAAAAGAACGTAAGACAAAAAACAAGAAAATAGTTGGGTTTTTTTTTATAGATATGTCCGTTAATATCTCCGTTAATATTTAAGCTACGCATACAAAATTTCATGTAGTTATTGCAAATAACAATCAAAATAATCGATGCAAGCTTACAGCTTGATTTTCTGGCATAAGGTGCTTAAAATCGATCCCTCTGAAAGTTTTAAACCTTATAGCTAAGTATTTAAAACTGCCTGAACTAAACACCTCTAATGTTACAAAATAAACCTCTCAGTATTTCTCGAAAACTGAAAGTGTCATTATTGTTGGTTTGTGTATTTCCCGCTGAATTATGTATGAAAGTTTTATTGAGAAACAGGGAAACAGAAAGAAAAAATTTCTTAACAATTTATAGCTAATTTTATAAACATAAGCCTAAATTATAAACATAAGCTAACATAATAAACATAAGCCTAAGTTTTTCATTATTAATATTTTCTTTTTCTTTGGAAACACATTACAAACAAGGAAAGTTTGCTTTTTTATTTATTCAAGAAAGATATCAAAAATGTGGCTGTTTACACTCTTCATAAACACATTATATAATAGGTACCAAATGCTCTACTTTGGGTAAAATATTTTTTAACCCTTTGACACCGGTGTCACATACATTTTTTTGACTCTCTAATTACAAGAAAAAATATATTCTGGTATTTTTTAATCATAAGAAACTATCTAATTGTTACTAAAAATATCTGTTAGATAATTGGAGTTATTTTTGTACTAAAAATATAAATTTCAATAAAAGTAGTCTGAAAAAAAATTCATTCATATTCAAACATTTATAAATAAATTATTTTGTAAATTAAATAAATTTCAATGATGATATTTCTTCTAGATTAAATAACTGCAAATAAGTGGATTGTTTGGAAGTGAGCTGTGTTTGGAAGATTTTACCTTTAACGCAGAAAAAGACACCGGTGTTCTATCCTGCATTTCATAACCATAAATTATTAAAATGTTGAATGAAATGTTTTTCACTTCTTTTGATCGAAATTAATACAAAAAAATGAAAAAGTATGAGAAATATGTTTAATAAAAATTCTGCGTCTAAGGGTTAAACTATGTCTGGTTTTATACAACTCTAGTTCAACCGTAGATATTTTGATTATTTTTCAGTAGTTTTTCAGTATATATTAAATACAATAGAACTCGCTTATAACGAACATGAAGAAACCGAATTATTTGCTAGTTACAACCGAATGATTGTAAAAAACGATTTCGTGAAAAAATAAGTTACTCTGTTGAAATAAATTTATCTTCACTTTCTGTAGAGTACGAAAGAAAATAGTTAATTTGCTTTAAACCGTCTCATTGTTCTTCGGATTGTTCTTCATTGCTCACAACGCAGAAGACAAGGGAACTCCTTGATTAACAATGAGTCTAACTAGCCTTCATGGAGGTCTTTTTGATGAAACTAACCAGCATTTGCGTTATGAAATTTTTGCAAATTCAAAATGATCAGGGGTTTCCCACAAATTTTATTTTTTAGTGTGTGCAATTTCACGACCCTATCATAACCTATACTGAATTTGTGGAAAACCCCTTATCGTTTTGAGTTTTCTTTTAAAAAGTACAAAAACTATTAAGAAAATTGCTTGAAACTCTGAAGATTTTTTTTATTATTGCCAAATACGATTCACTACAAAATTCTAAAAACTTTTTTCTTATTTTTTTCGCACATGAATGGTATAGAACTACTAAAAATACTTATATCTTGCGCAGTTCTTAATGAGTTTTTTTTTTCAAATTTTGAAACAATAATTTTGTAACTAATTTTAAATTCCTCTTAAAATTTTTTTAAATTTTATTAAAGATTTTACAAGTCAAAAACGCAAGACGAAAAAATTAGTTTCATATGAAAATCTCCATAAATATTTAAGCTAGGTTAACGAAATTATATACAGTTGTCGCAAATAACAGTCTTAAGTAATCGATGCAAGTTAAAAAATTGTTTGTTTGATTTTCTTGCATGGGTAATTTTTAAATACTTGTTTTCATTTGTAATTTATTGTCCATGCCTCAAACCTCTGAATGCTTTGAACTAGTAAGAATATGAAAATTCGCATGAACAAATCTGTTCTAATCCTTTAAGTATTTCTTGAGAAAAAAAATGTCAAAAACTGAAAGTGTGTGTGATTTAATTGTAGAAGTTAAGATAACACTGCTAAATATGGTGAGATGATTTCGGGGTTTAATCATTACAAAACGCCTTTAACAAAATATATTTAATAACAAACACGGATGATGGTAATGATCCAGTGGCATGAAGGAAACTGATTACAATTAATGATATGATTTCACATTACTGCGCAGAGCGCCATCTGTTTAGTTTCAGAAATTATTATTATTTACATTGAGAAATATTATTGACAAACACCATTAAATATTTCTCTTTGCAAAAGTATGCACTTGAAAATAATAGCTTGATCTATGATAACTTCAAAATCATAAAATTTAATTACACATTGTGCTAGAGTAATAGTTTTAAATGTAGTCATTGTCTCTTATAAAATAGCAAAGGGAATTCTAGAAAAATGGTTTGTTATTTTACGGATCATGAATAAGAGCAACCGATAAGGAAATGACCGTGAAATCAACAAGGAAAACTCTCTAACAAGGGGAAAATGTTCCTTTCCTATTGTTCCAATTATAGAAAACATTATATAACATAATTATGATAAATAATTTAAAAGTAATTATTTTGAGTTATTGTGTTGTTAATAATCGTTTAGAAATTGACATGATTGAGAAATGTGTGCAATAATTGGTTGAATATGCAGAGCTTGAAATCCTCAAATTTTAGCTCTAAATAACTAAGTTTATGCAAAGTAGATGAAATTTAGACCTTTTCTTTCAATCAGAATTCATTAAATAGGGTTTACTGTTATGAAATGAATCAATTGTTGAAATCTAGACACTGGCAGAGATGAATTCATTCTATTTCAGTTCTGATGTTATCAAAATCAGTCGAGTTAAGCATCATTTTCAGTTTAAAAATGAAAATTGAGGCTCTTTCTTTATAAACGTTTTCAAAAAGTGTTTAAAGGTGCTTATTTTCGATCTCCGTTTTTTAAAAGCCTTTAAAGATGCATTTTTCATTGAGTGTTTTTAAAAAGTGCTTAATTTTTCCTTTTCGAGAATGATATTTTTTCTTTACCATGCCGATTATGCAAAAGCGTGCTTTTCACATCGTTCTATTCAACAATTCGTTCAACCACAATCTATTTCGGCGAGTGTGCACAGCAAAACGGCCCATACTTAAAAAGCAACCATCGTATTAAAAAAATTTCTGCAACCTTGTAATAGATGGAGCTCTTTCCCAGAGCAGCAAACTTATCAACTATTTAAAATAGCAGCAATAGAACCTAAAAAGTAAAAAAAAAGGAGTAGAAATTTGATTCGTTTTATTCTATTTTAGAAATAAAATACATCTGCATGAAAATTTTAAAAAATGTTATGATAGTTTCTTAAAAAAAGAGAAATTCCTATTACCTTTAACGTCAATTTACTAACTTCAGAAAAAACAAAACAATGAAGATCTCTGCTTATATAAATGTAGATATCAGTAAGGATTTAAGTGGGGTCAAAAACACTGGGCCAACTCAGGAAAGCTATTTTGTGCACTCATTTGATCATTTCTCATCAAGTTTATTTATTATTCTAAACACAAAACTTACAAATTGGGTTAATCACAGAAATTTCAATTTTAAGGCTAATTCTTTACAATAAGTAAAGTTTTGAAAATCTCAACCACCAAACAAATTGTCGTATAAATTTCAGAAAATAAGATACATAAAATTTTATAAATCAAGCTCAATCCCAAAAATATTTTAACATAACATTGCTTGAAAAAAATGGCCCTATAACCCTTTGACGCAGAATTTTTACTAAACATGTTCGTCATTTTTTTTTTTAGTATTTTGTATTAGTAAGATCAAAACAAATGAAGCCTTTAATCAATTTATGGTATGAAATACAGCATGAAGCACTGGTGTCTTTTTCTGCGTTAAAGGTCAAATCTTCCAAACACGGCTCGCTTCCGAAACATAATTTTTCAAATGTACACTTAGTTGCATTTAGGTTTAAAAGAAAAAGATATTCATTATTGAAATTTCTTTAATTTACAAAATCATTTTTTCATACATTTTTGAATATGAATAAAAGAAATTTTCTTTTTGAAACTATTATTTTTCTATCTTTCAAACTATTTTTGCACGAAATTAGAGCATCGGAAAATATATATACAGGGGTGTCTCAGTTAAACGTTTCAGAACTCCTAAGAGGGGTAGGGTGCATGCTGACGACTCGAAATCATATAGCAATGCTGGGTCGGAAATGCTTTCCTGAAGCGGTGATGTACACAGAAGCACCATAAAGAAAAGAGACCGTAAGTGAAAAATCGTTTTAATAATACATTGAAAAAATTATATGGCTTTCTCGGTCACCCGACCTATCATGTCTTGATTTCTGGGGTCATATGAAGGTTTATGACACTCCTGTTGACAATGCTGAGGAGCTAGTTGCAAGAATCGCAGTAGCTGCCGGAGAAATTCGAGATATGCCTAGAGTATTGCAGAATGTTCGAAAGTCCATGAGCCGGAGATGTGAGGTGTACATTGTAGCCGGTGGCAGAAACTTCGAGCACTTACTTTGACCCATGTATCATATATTTTTTTTCAATGTATTATTAAAAATTTTTTCACTTACGGTCTCTTTTCTTTATGGTGCTTCTGTGTACATCACCGCTTCAGGAAAGCATTTCCGACCCAGCATTGCTATATGATTTTGAGTCGTCAGCATGCACTCTACCCCTCTTAGGAGTTCTGAAACGTTTAACTGAGACACCCTGTATATATAAAAGGGACACCGGTGTCCCATTTGTGTCAAAGGATCTCCCCTATGGATTAGCATTTTCGATACACATTCGATACTATCGAATTGTTTGAATAGACTGGAATGTACGAAATTCTCACAATCATATTATTCCCTCACAAATCCAAAATACAAGTATAATGAAACCTCATTCTAGCACTCTTTGGCGCTTGTTTTAGTTACGACCCTTATTACCCTTAGTATTAATCATATCATAGAAGAGTACATTAAATGACCCTTAAAAACGCTTGTTTTAGTTACGACCCTTATTACCCTTAGTATTAATCATATCATAGAAGAGTACATTAAATGACCCTTAAAAACCCGTAAATAATATTCGATTCTATTAAGAGTTGGAACGGTATGGAACCTCAGCATTTGACGCGATGATTCACTGAATCTATTTTGTCATCATTTGGTTAGGCATAAATTGATACAATAAAATGATTAAAGAAGAGGTTGGTCAATCTCCATTGTCAAGTTATCAAATAAAAGTAAACTATGTACAAAACTGTATACAAGGAAATATCTACATAACTATATACAAAATTATAGGTGGTCCTCTGTTAATATCTATTAAAAGTAAGACTAAGAGTAGTTTATAAACTGAAAAATAGTTGAAAATTAGTGGTTGAATTCGTTACTAAAAGAACACAGGAAATCTTTTTTTCTTTCTCACGGATGTAAGAAAATTATATTGCAAAGCAAAATTTGTGCAAATAGGAAAGATACAAATGTAGTGGATATAATAAGCTCATTTTAATTCAAATATTTGAAGCAATGTTTTTTACGCACCATCTTAAAATTTTAAATGATTTTTCAAAAAATTTAAGAGGGTTTTTCTGTAATGATCACTCTTCCCCTTCATATAAGTTCCAAATAAAAGTATCTTTACAAAAGAATAATTATTTGAAGGAGAATTCTTTCTAAATCTTACTAAAATCTATAGTTAGGAAGATGGAATGAAATTACCTGAAATACGAATAATACCGAGTTTAAATACCCTCACTTCCTAGCACAATCGAACAGATTTTGATGTCCCGCTTTCTTCAGTCGTTCGTTAGATCTCGAAAGTATTTTTTTTTTGGCTGAAATATTGATCCATACTTTATTTTAGTTTCGCTAAAGGCTATGAAAGGAGAGTCTTCACGGAACACCACGAATAATTCCTTATCGAATGTGCATATGAGTAGAAATGTAAACACCATTAAAATTTGGGATTTCAACTTTTACAGTAATCCCTTTCTAAAAGCAAAACTCTTTCCTATTTAGATGACTTGGATTAATGCTCTTTAATGTGCATACTGTCAAAATATAAGCACAAAAAAATCAGTGTTTTGAAAATGTAACTGTGCTTTATCTGACTACAGGCCAACTATATTAAGAATGCGACTCTGTTTTGTCCGATTTAAACAAAGCTTTATTTAAAAGCAATCGTAAAATAAGTATAATCTAAAAAATATTTTCTTTTTGAACACTGGAAATTGATTAACTTAAAAAAATATAAATATACGATAAATATACATAAAAATTTATTTTTAATGTCATATAAGGAGCGAAGCATTAAAAGTCACTTTTTTACTTTACAACAATATTATATAAATATGCTTTTATAACGTGAAAAGGGATCCATTTTTCAATTAAAAACAACTAACAAAGTGAATGCATTAAAGTGTAGTATAACATCGTTTCATAAAGTGAACATAAAAGGAATCCCAAATAGTGTTTCGTGGGTACTTTTTTGTAACTTCTGATTTTATTCAGATCCAACCAATAACTGAGAAGTTCATTTGATTGCCTTACTTAAAATAAAATGTTCAAAAGTATATTTCTGAAAACCAATAATAAAAATAATATTATTGCATTAGTGTCTCCTTATTTCATTAGTGTCTTCTTATTGCATTAGTGTCTCCTAAAAGTGTTCGTAAGTCCCTAGTGTTCGTAAAAAATTGGGAACAGCTGCTCTATATCACCACTAACGTTTCTTAATCTCACTTTCCCAAATTCAACATGCGTCTTTAACCCCTTAACAATCGTTTAATTTTCAAAAAAACGGTCATAAAAGTGCCTCTTTTTTTATCCCTGAAAATTATATACAAATATGTGTAGGAACAATAAAGACATTCATTTTTAATTTTTGATTTGTTTTTAGCTAGAAATTTTAAAAAATTTAATTATTTGGAAAAGATAACATTCAGGGTTACTATGACTTAATGTTGGTTTCCCAGCAAGCAAGGGAAATTTAAAAAATCTGTTTTAAACATTAAAAAAGAATTTTATTAAACTTATGTATAATATAAAAGGATTAGTAATTTTTTCTTGTGAGATAAATTTCAAAGCATGAGATACAAAGGCCAACGTCACAATCTGGACAGTAGTACCGAGTTTCCTTCCTACATCTCGTATTGTTTTTATCTCTTCTGTAGCAACAAACTTTAAAATAAACTATCTACAATTTCCTTAAAAATATCCTGGTACTGCCATCCGGTGTGTAAAATAAGAAATAAATGTTTTTAGGGCAAAAGAAATGAATTAGTTTTATTCTTATTGGCGCGTTACCACTGACCACTCCAGCCCGGAAATATCACGGGAGCGTGAAATAGAGGGCGAAACCTCACCCCGTCATTTTCACGGGAGCCAGAAGGAAGGGGTTATAATCACGGCAATGAAATTAGAATAAAGTTTAGTAAACGAAAAAGATTACTTTTTTTAACAAGCTGCATTTCAATTTACTTAAAATCATTCCATAAGTGCTAACGAGTGTTGAGACTTAATACGTCTTTGCATAAAACGTTTTACCACAAATATATTATAGAAAGTGCAACAGTGGGGCAAACGCAAAAGATTATTTAATTTAATAAGACGCGTTTCAATATATGCAAATTACATCCTAGTATTAAAACCATTTTTAAACTAAAAATCAAGCAAGTAAATGATTCATTATGATAATAAGAGTATGTTTCATGGTCTAACAACCTAAGTGAATTCAAACACATTCGTTTCATAAGGCGATCGTGAAGAGGAATGGCATTGCAAACTCTACTTTACCTATCGTACCTTTCTAAACTTCTCGAAATCCAACAAGTGTATTACAATCACTGCCTTTAAGCTGAAATGAAGTGCAACAAACGAAAAAGATGATTTATTTTCATAAGATGGATTTCAATGCATCGAAATTACATCATGAAATAGTTCAATAGTATTAAAAATATTTTTAAACTGAAAACCAAACACGTAAGTGATTCATTATGATAATTAAAGTATGTTTTATGGTCTAACAGCCAAAGTGAACACATTAAAGTGTATAAAGCGGATTATAAAAAGAAATGACAAACACTCGCTATAATAGCAAACGTTCTGCCACAAGCGGAACTTTTTCTTAATTTAAACTTTTCATATTCCAATACGAGTCTTAGAATCACGGACGGCATTGAAAGTGAAAGTGTAGCAAACGAAAAAGATGACTTATTTTCATAAGACGTGTTTTGATATACGCAAATAAAATAGTTCAATATTATTAAAACCATTTTAAAACAAGTGGTTAACAATTCATCAGGATAATTAAAGTAGGTTTTATGGCCTAACAAGCAAAGTGAACACATTAAAGTGTTTCATAAAACAATAATAAAAAATGAATGACAAACGCTATCATAACCAGCAGAACAAGTCCTAAACATTTCGAAATCCAACACGTTGCTTACAATCACTGCATTAGAAGTGAAAACGATGGNCTTAATGTAAACTTTTCATATTCCACTACGAGTCTTACAATCACGGACGGCATTGAAAGTGAAAGTGTAGCAAACGAAAAATATGACTTATTTTCATAAGACGTGTTTCGATATACGCAAATAAAATAATTCAATATTATTAAAACCATTTTAAAACAAGTAGTTAACAATTCATCAGGATAATTAAAGTAGGTTTTATGGCCTAACAAGCAAAATGAAAACATTAAAGTGTTTCATAAAACAAAAATAAAAAATGAATGACAAACGCTATCATAACCAGCAGAACAAGTCCTAAACATTTCGAAATCCAACACGTTGCTTACAATCACTGCATTAGAAGTGAAAAAGATGGCTTATTTTCATAGGAAGCGTTTTAATAATCATCGCAAATACCAACGAAAGATACCATCATATCTCCATGTAGCTTTGAGACTTAGTATGTCATTGCATGAATCGATTTTCCACAAGCTGTCCACTTCGCACGCTTGACAAATTGCACTTTTCTCTGCTCTGCTAAAATGACTTGGAGAAGGATTTATGACTTGAAGCACAACTCAACATTACGTGGTTCATGTATCATCTGATTTTTTCACATTTTTTTCTTTTGCCTGTCCCTTAGAGCCAGTTGGGAGGCTCACGAAAATTTCTTGGATTATATGCCAAAGATATCAGATTACTAAACAATTTTTCTGACACTGATAGTAACTACAAATGCTTATTTATATGCAGTACTTATTCGTTTAAGTGAGTTTTTGTTTCGTTTTCGAGTTTTGTGATATCTTCAAAAGAAAAATGGAAGGTTATATTATTTTTGGATAGTTTAACATACATTTTAATACACATTTTTGAAAAAAATTATGCTGACAAATTTATTAATATGCTGTATATACCCGGCTGACAACTTTTTCTTCAGATATAATAAACTGTTTTCTTTAATAATTGAGTTTTGATTCCATAAATTATTTTGACCACCGTACCATAGAAATAAATTTCTGCAAGTTTTCGTTTTTTTTACTCTACCACTTAATAAAATGTTTGCAAAAAGCGAAGCAGTTATCGGCCAATAAGAAGGGTATCCTTCACCCAGCGATTTTAAAGCACCAATCTTGCTTAATTTCCTCCTGTTTCTGTTCATGAAATAGGGCTCTTTATCGTTGCATTGGCAGACATTGTGGTGGTCGAAATACAAATGAAGTAGAAAAGTAACTTTAAATACTTTACTTTTATTTGTATCTTGGCGCGAAATTATCGCTATTGAAGTAGGCAACAGTGGGTCATATTCTGATGTCCTCTGGTAACATATCAGATTTGAAAACATCATTATACTTGGCTTCTATTGGGCCTTGTGGAATTTAATTTAGCTATATGTTGCTGAAGATTATCAAATTTTAGATCGCGATGCATGTCTTCGTTGCTATAAGGCTCGTAGTATCTTATTTTTGGCATCTTGTTAATTTTTCAAGCAGAACGGGTGATAAATTGCACCAGGCAGGTGAAGCGTATGTTTGTATCGGTCTTATCATGAATAGATAACGAAGCCTTTTCAGTTTTAACTTTAAATTGGATCTGATTGTGCAGTATGCGTTTCACCTTTAATGTTGGATCATTCCACGTAAATTTGGAGTTTAGAACGAGTCCTAAATAGGTTGCTCCTTAACAGCAATTTTTCCTGTGGGGCTCAAAGTCAGCTAAGTATGGGGCCTATATGAAAATGCATCGACGGAACAATATTGGATGCCTAAATTTTTTAAATATTGATGGTCATATATAGGGCCAATATCAGCCCCTATGGAGCCAATATAGGATCTATATTGCCTGAATAATGAATATAAAGTATCGTGTGAATCAGACAATTCTATATAGGGCCGATATTGGTTGTAAAGTGGCTGTAAGATATCGGGTGAATCTGGGCTAATATTGGAAAATAACAGCCTTTTGAGCCCTTATTTAGCCTAGATTCGTGAGTATTAGTCCAATGAGGACCCAAGTCTTTTTACTGATAGGGTTTGTTTACATAAAGGGATGTATTATTGAATAGTATTAGCTGATTACATTAGTGTTTTTTCTTTTTCTTATTTTACGAGATGACGAGTAATTGTGATTTCTAATTTCCGTTTTGAACACCAGTCTTTGATGCTTTTTCGTGTAGTTTTTGGAGGGTGATATTGAGCGTTTTTGGTATTACAATTATACCTTCTTTCAACCTGCTTAAAGTTCCTGCAATACTTAGGAACTAAAAAAACTAATGACGTAACAAACATCAATACCACAATGTATGCATCCTCTCAGAACATGTTATTTTTCAAGAAAAAGAAACTAAAATTGAAAACAAATAAAAAAAATAACATTTCGGTACTATAGAGAACTGCTTACTCTATAAATGGAACTATTAAATTTATTTTTCCAAAGAAAAAAAGAAGAAAAAAAAATAATACTTGCGTGGTATTTTTCATTATTTTTATTCAAATCCATTAAATTTGTTTGGATTTTTAGACCATTGCAAGTTTAGATAAGAATTTTTTTTTCCAATATAAAACAAATACACCAGATTGTATGAAGAAAACGTTGTTTTTGTTGCATTTTCTGTTTTCACCAAAACCGACAAAATAGATTCTCTAAAAGAAAAAAAATTTACAACACACAATAGAACTTATCTATAAATTCTTAGACACGCAATCTTTTCATCCAAGGCAAGGGATAAAAAATAAATTCTTACCCATAATTCCATTTGCAATATAGTTGAATATGGGAAATTTTATTCAAAATGTTACGAATCGACCAATTCCTTGTCGATAAATACAACAGTTTGTAGTAGTAATTTATTGCTTTATAAAGAAAGACTGTTAACAGAAATTTAGTTAACAGAAAATAGTAATTAAATGATTTCAGATAGATTTAAAGTTATTTGTTTTATCCTTTTCCAAAACAGTTCGCCGACATCAGCAAAGACGACAGTACATTCCAAAACAAGCGAGTTACTTTAGATCACTAAACATTTAGTTTTAGTGGTTTGTAACATTTGTTGAATGCCAGACGCTGAACCGGAAAGGGACTAACCTTTCCGGTTCATAGTACAGTACAGAACCCGTTATCCGGAAATCAGGAAACCGGAAAACCTAAAAACCGGAACGAAATTCGATAAATTTTCCCGCCATTTTTTTAAAAAAATGTTTTTTTTTCCTCATAAGATTTTAGGATTTTTCTATCTTTTTTGAAAGATATTTACCTTACCATCATTTTGAAAATAATCAATAGTGTATTACTTCATTGTTTTTTCTCCTTTTTAAGATTATTTCCAAATATTTCTTTTTTTTAGTTGGATTTAACAATAAAAAAATAACCGGCTTTTTGTAGCGATTCAGAAAACCGGAAAAATCAGTTATCCGGAATAGCGATGGTCCCGATCGTTCCGGATAATCGGTTCCCTACTTTATATACGAACGTCTCATTTTTTTTTCTTAAATTTCACACTTTGTCTTTGTGATTAAAAGACATGTCCTCAAAATGGAAATAATAGCGTATCATGGAGTAAAAGATAATTAAATACAGAACGGTACTTAGAACATGTAAAAAGTAGTTTCAATATTTTAAGAGCCGTTGCGGCTCAGGGGTTGGCATTCCAGCGATGGCTAGTTGATACGAATTCCGCATCTGGCTCGCACCAACCACAGTGCTGACGTAAAATATCCTCAGTGGAAGACGGATTATGGGTTAGAATCCCCATGCCATCATGCTAACCATGGGAGCGTTTCGTGGTTTTCCACATCATTTTTTTAAATTTTTTAAGGTCCCAACGACCCCTTTAAATAAGGGCATTTATGTTAGACTTGAAAAGCATGTTTTGATGTTATAAATTCTTGACCCAAATGTGCCTTTTAAAATAACTTTTCAACAAAGAAAAAAAGAGGTACCACAAGTGTTTAATTATAATAATATATCTAGATATTTATTCCTATACAATATATTGATAATCACCTAGTGTAAAGTTCACACAGTCCTTAAATGAGTATGATTCTAATATTTAAATGACAGCTAATAAAAAGAAATTTGCTACTTTTTTTAATGTATTTAAATCTAAGAACAGTACGAACTGGTAAAATCTTTCAAGTTGGTAGATTGTAAAATGTTTCAGCTTCCGGGTTTAAATCTTTATTCCCGCCTATTTACGTTCGTGGCCTGTGCCAGCTTATGGATATTCTATAACTTGTAATCTAATCAACATTCATCTGCGGGACAAATTGATGTTGCTTTCAAAAAAATGATTTTATACTCGAAGCCTATTCTTTAAAAATATCGAAAAGTGTTAAATCAATAATCAACCTAAATTGACAAGAAATAAGAAGTGAAGAAACATCTATTTTAATGAAGATACAACTAAAACACAGATTTTTTTAATTATTCCAACTTGTATGAATTTGAAACGCTATTTCGGAAGAAAACGTTAAAAGTTTTTAGATTTTGTTTTATTACGAGCTGAACTTAGAGAAATAACTTTAGAAAGTAGCCGAAAATAAATAAAGAAATAGAGCAGAGCTTTCTAATCATTATACTAATAATTGTAGATCGAAATCTTTAAATATTTCTCAAAAAGAACATATTAACCCTTTGATGCAGATCGGAAACCGATGTCCCTTTTATATATTTTTTTCTGAAATTTTAGCTGTATGAAAAAATATATTTTGATGTTTTTTAATTATAAGATACAGTCTCAAAATTACTAGAAAGATCCTATTTTATCATTGGAATTATATTTGTTTAATAAAAGTTTTTGTGAAAATTGAAATATAATTTTATTATAATTTTGACGGATTGCTAATAGGCCATTCTTTTACAATGTTACATAATATTTTCATACTATCTATAATTTTTAACTTTTTATAAGATTTAATTTCTTTTAATGCAACGAGTGTACTACATGTCTTACAACTCTGCAGTGCAAAGTGGGGCAAAACGAATCATTCTGGTATTAACAATCTGTAGAATCAATTCCTTCAGTGAGTCAAATTATTTATTTGAATCAGTAAATCAAAGCTGTTAATTAAAATCAGGGTTTATTTGTATCAGTATCAAGCGTTATATCCTACCTCAACCATAGACAAACAACCAGTTTTTTAATTTTTTTTTTGGCGGGGGTAGCTAACGTTTTATAAGATATTATCTGATTACAACTAAAAAAATCCCCATTTGAATACATTTACAACTTTCTAGAATATGTAACAAACAAATGTGTGAACAAATACACTTATGAACAAACTCATGTTAATGTTCCTCCTTAACCGTAGACAAATAACCATTTTTATTTAATTTACTTATTTTTGTGGCTATCTAATTATTTCAGAAGATGCTATTTGTTTACAACTAAAAAAATCCTCATTTGAATACGTTTACAACTTTCTAGAATATGTAACAAACAAATGTGCGAACAAATACATGTATGAACAAACTCAGGTTAATGTTTCTCCTTAACCGTAGACAAATAACCATTTTTATTTAATTTACTTATTTTTGTGGCTATCTAATTATTTNTTTTTTTTTTTTTTGGCGGGGAGTAGCTAACGTTTTATAAGATATTATCTGATTACAACTAAAAAAAAATCCTCATTTGAATACATTTACAACTTTCTAGAATATGTAACAAACAAATGTGCGAACAAATACATGTATGAACAAACTCAGGTTAATGTTCCTCCTTAACCGTAGACAAATAACCATTGTTATTTAATTTACTTATTTTTGTGGCTATCTAATTATTTCAGAAGATGCTATTTGTTTACAACTAAAAAAATCCTCATTTGAATACGTTTACGACTTTCTAGAATATGTAACAAACAAATGTGCGAACAAATACATGTATGAACAAACTCAGGTTAATGTTCCTCCTTAACCGTAGACAAATAACCATTTTTATTTAATTTACTTATTTTTGTGGCTATCTGTTTATAACTAAAAAAATCCTCATTTGAATACGTTTACAACTTTCTGGAATATGTGATCAGAAAATATGTTTTTCCCATAAAGCTTAAAGTTAGCAATAATCCAGAGAATCAGTACAAATTCTTCTAATAAGAAATATCTCCCAGAATTATAATCACTTTCACTTTAAAGTATTAATCCTTACTGGCGAGAAATATCTTAATCTAATTTTTCTTATCCAATAAAATTTGCATTTAAGAAGATAAAGAATGAACCTGGAAGGAAAAGTTTTTGAAGCGTTCTTCAGTTCCGCTATATAGCGACCTGTAGAGCCCGAAATAAGTTTCCATCATGTTCGAAGAAATGGAATAAATAAAAATCATTGAATCAAAACAATCACCTATCATCTTTTGTTACAAGGTTGTACTCATCTGAAGCGAACCATTCAAGGTTTAACCATCGTAATTGCAAAACCACTTACCTAACCTTTGAAGCGAACCCATTTCTAATTCTTCCACAACTTCAAACGATTATAAAAGGATTATTTTAATTTGTAAATCATAGAACAGCTGTTCTCTTAAGGAAGAAGGTTTTCATAGTAATCACTTACCTTGGCTTTGACCTCTTTTTTTTTCTTCTTCTTCTTTTCTTTTATTCTTTCTTTTATTCTTTGAATAAGATAATTTTTCAATTTTGATGTGAACATGTAAATGACAGCTTATTTTTCTACTACAGTTTCGAACAGTTTTTATAGATTTGAAGATTGTGAAGATTTGTGCCATTATCGTCGCGAAAAATTATGCAGTTGTTTTTCAGTTGGCTTTATGCTTCCGACTTTAGATGCAGATTCTACTTTATGCGCTGATTAGTGTAAAAAGTTACATATACTTTATACGCTAATGTTTTAAGCCATTCATAAAATTCTAATTAGCAAGCCATTTTATCCAAACAATTATTTATAATCATTAAATTTTATCAGGCTAGTTACTGTTGAAAATTGAAAAGTTGTTGAGTGCCTTTGAGGAATCATAATAAATTAAAAAATTTGCATCGAATAATTATTCTCCGTTCTTTTTAAAACATTTTAGTTTAATGTTTAACGTGGAGACAAAACTTTCGTTTTCTATTTAATTATTGTTTATAAGCATAGCTCTGGCAATCACTACTTATAAACCGAGTAGTAGAATTAAAGCGGTACGGTGGTGGGTGCAGAAGTCCGCCAAAAGTGGTAGTAAACTTATCTTCAGAGCGAGTAGAAATTTTCCTATTTTTACAACCACTTTTTCGATAATTTTCAGTTCATACGTTTCAAAATTTCTATAAATGGTACAAGATTTCGAACATTTGGTGTGATCAAGAGCACATGACGATAATTTTTTTTTAAAAAGAGAAATATGTTTCATGATATAAATTTTGCTATATAAATTTTGCTATGGCGGACGTTTGGTAGCCCTACAAGATTTATCTTCCTCTTGCAGTCGAAAATTATTAAATAGAAACATCGAATCACGGGCTCTGCCGAAAAATTTTAGAATTTCTTCCATGGTGTTGCAGAACAATGCAGTGGTTTTTGTTCAGGGTTTTATAAATAAATTAAGGGTATATAAAAATACTTGAT
Source organism: Parasteatoda tepidariorum (assembly GCF_043381705.1). Lineage (NCBI taxonomy): Eukaryota > Metazoa > Arthropoda > Arachnida > Araneae > Theridiidae > Parasteatoda > Parasteatoda tepidariorum. Next base: position 3,904,126 of record NC_092215.1, read on the forward strand.
AATTTTAGGTAAGTGAATGTATACACTATCAAAATAAAAAAAAGTACTTTTGTCACAACTGTAATCGCACTGTTCTTTTATTATTTTTGTTTTTTTCTTCTGAAAATTATCCTCTGAAAAAAGAGTTGGTAGATGTATACAGTCTCTGGCCAAATTATTAGACGCACTATACAGCTTTATTTTATACTATACAGCTTTATTGTTTTTACCTGACTGTAACCGATTTGCACTTATTTACGTTAGTATATCAATTGGTTAAATTAGATGATAGGATAAATTAGACGATATATTGTATAAATATAGAATATTTATTATATCGAGCATTATATTAATATATTATAATAATTAGATCAAATTATTAGACGCGCTGTAGTTTTTTTAAATAATTACATAATTTGCACGAGTTTATATGAAACACTGTTATATTTAAACATACTTGTAATGGGCTTTTATTCAGGAGATTTTTTATATACTTCCAATTTGTATTTGTTTTTAACGTATTGCATTACAATGTTAACCCATTGATACAGGAGCGTAAACAAATGCAAACCGGTTTCATCCGAGTAAAAACAATACAGCTGTATAGTATCACTTGATAATTATAATTTTACATAGAATGTTACAGTGCGTCCAATAATATGACCAGGGACTGTAGTTGTGTAGCATAGCCGCCAATTTGTACGGCTGTTGGAAAAGATTTTATAGAGTTGTAGTAAACAGGAATTATTTTCAAAAACATGAAGTTGCCACTTAAAGGCATAACTGACTACCAACCATACAGCGACCATACAAGTTGGCGGGTCTGTAAATCCTGTCAAATTTCAGTCAGTGTATCATGAAGCATATGTCAAAACCTTTTATTTTCCCCGTTGTAACCTTCCTACCGGACTCTCATTTTTTAATTATGAGACAAACGCCCTGTTGTTTAAAAAAAAATTGCACTTTTATGATTGAGTCACGTGGGCATATTGTTTATTTATCAACCAATTTTGTTATGCCAAAAAAAAAATATTTGCTAATTATGGTGAGTGTTTATCTTAGAAAAAATGCTAATAATTATATGATGAATTATATGATAGAGTCGTTTGAACGCTAAATGCTCTTTATGGTAAGTTTATGGTCTTGATTATCTTAGATAAATGCCAAAAGAATAACCAATCTTTCTTTTTTCTATTTATTTGACGAAATGATATGTTCTAAAAATAGAAAATTAGCGTTTAAACATTTGATGATATAATGGCACGTAGAATTTATCATTCTACGTCTTCTATGTATTATCGATGTCTGATACATAATTGAAAATATCTTAATATATTGGAACATGAACGGTATATATCTACACAGCTAAAATCGATAGCTTGATGCGAGTTGGAAGGGAGTCCAGCGTAAATCAATTTCGATTTATGCAAAAAAAAAAAAAAAAAAAAAAAAAAAAAAAAAAAAAAAAANAAAAAAAAGAGCTCCAGAAAAAGCACATTTGGCGCCCATTTATGCTAGAAGATACTCCTAAATCCACCACAACTAGGCCGAGCAATCGTCAGCTTCTTTAACTCGATATTGCCCGCTTCTATGGGGAAGATTTCTTCTAAAATGGCTGCTTTTGTTTTATTTTTTTATGTGAGATAAAGCTCCTTTTTTATTCCTACTTAAAAGATGCCTCCTTTCAGTTTTTCTTCATAAAAATATCCATTCTTTTATGTCGTAAAAGCGTGCATATTAATTCTATCACCTTCGTCTAAGACTCGACATTACTCAAAAGCAAAAATTTAGCGGCTTTTATTATGTTTATAAGCTTTTTTTTGTTAAATATAAGGTAAACCAAATATAAGGTGAAGGAACACCACCCAGTGAAGGAACATTTCATATATATTGATTAAAAATAAGAATTTGAAAGTTTTTCTTTAGATTGATTAGTAACAATAGCTTACTGCCAAACAATGGAGCTTTTTATGTTACATGTAACAATAATTATTCTAATCGAAATACTTTCTCATACTTTTAAAAGCCACATTCTGTTCTTAAATCTATTTTTGGCTCAAGTATGCATTTAATTAAAAGCAGGACATTTCCCCCTTTGTTCTCTGTGGGAAACGATCGACCTATTTCATAAACCAATAGCAATTACTAAGATTTCCCTCTTTCCCTAAATTGAAACATTTGACGGATTTTACTTTGCAAGATTTTCCCTAACATATAACCAAGGAGCACAACTTTTCGTACTCACACTTTCATGACTGCTCTGTCTAATAATTTATAAATAAATTTTGTACCCTCCTTCCCTGCCTAAGACCTGTTTTAATCCTTCCACTCGGCAACGACGTNAAATAGGAACTAATATATATATATAATAACAGGGCTACATCCCTGTTATCATTGGTTACTATTAGCTGAACTAATTCAGTCGTGAACCAATTATTCCTTCATTAGTTTTATTTGCGGGTAGGCTGGTGGCTATAACATTTCACATCCACTCTCCACAAGGGAGGAGGGGGGGACAAAACTCCGGATGGTTCTGTCAGATCTTACATGGAATACATCATACAGCAAGAGTCATGCAAAAACAATCGCTCCTTGATTGTATACACTAACAGACAAAGAATGAAAAGGCTCGATCGTCGCATACCCTGTAACCCTACGCATTAAGGAAAATCATTTAATGCTTCCTAATATGGAAGTGAAAGAGGGAAAGATTCTAAAAATAACTGCTTTGAAATATAAATCTAATTATACTTCAATGGTATATGTCTTGACTTTTTTTATAATTTCAATAACAGATGGCGCCACTGGTACTGTTAATCAAGAAATATTTTGTTTTGTTATTTTTTTCTTCTCTTTTTCAGTTTCAGTTTAGATTTAAGTCATTATGTTGGTAAGAAGAGTAATATTTTATGTTTGGCAATATGGCCATTGAAATTTCAATTACTCATTTATAATTCAATGAAAAATATTTCTATGTTATCTACAAATCATGCTCTGTTAAATCATTCAAAGAAATAAAAGTAAATGTCCGGTAAGATTTTGAAAACTTAATTTGTTGTGCTAAGTTGTCATTATTTTCATTTTCCCCCATTGTATTAGTTTCTATAATTTTAATGATATTCTACTTAATTTTTACGATTTTTCCATTATATAAGTTTATGATTTATTTAAGGTTCATTCCAGTATGTTTTCAGCCTTGAGTCCCAAAATAGAATATCTCTACACCTATTCTTTACCAAAGACTTTTTATGAAGAGAGTTTTAATGTTTTTATTAATACAAAAGTATTTATAATTTTTGTATTACACCCCCCTAAAAAAATTTNTGTAAACCCCCCCCCCCAAAAAAAAAAAAAAAATTTGGTAATTCTGGTAATTTTCATCTGCTGGACCATTCCTCACTTTTAATTTTGACGAAAAAAATGGAAAAAAGAAGAACACTTCTTTTTTTTCAGCGAGGTTAGGCACATAATATGCCTTTATGAGATACCCAACTTTAACTAGTCTCTTTGTTTACTGACATGGGAAATATTGCTGCCCATAATGATACGCTGATACAATCAGAGTAATTGTTTGACATGAACAAATTACGAATCTTCACACTTCTGTACTTCTGTTTTTTGATGTGTATGAAGAAAAAAAATCAAAAGAATGAAACGAAATTCAGCTTGTTGTTAGAAATAATAAAAGAAGATATTGTCACTGTAAAAGCTATAATAGAATGCTTATAAAATAAGGCATTAAAACTTTTGGAGTAACTAGGAACTTTTTTATTCAAGTTTTTACTGTAAACAAAGAGAACCATTATAATTATAAACTTTGTGATTATACTTGTAAAAAGAAACTTCTTCTGTTTTAAAGAGATATGAATGATGCAAGTAAGGGCAAAAACAGAATTAATGCCATCTTTTTTTCCTCCATTAATGAAACATTTCAAATTAAAATCAATTAATCAACAAATTAATATAATAAAAATTAAAAAATCACGGTATGAGCCTTCACATAGCTGCATACTTTTAACACTCCTTGTAGAAAATGTTTTTTCATCTGTATTAAAATAATGCGACTGAAACCGGTTTGCACTGGTTTACATGAGTGTATCAATTGGTTAAATTAGACGAAATTTACCACCCGTGTAAGGTAAACATCTTTCTACGTTGGTCTACATTATTAAGAATCAAATTTATCCCATTGTGAAAGAGAAAATCTTACATAACCTAACCACCATATTGACCTCTGAAATAATTTGTCTAGAAGTGTAATAAAATTATGTTCTAAACTTTTCGTAAGTTAACGATAAAAAGACAATATGAAATGTTTGATGCTATTATGCAATGTATAAGAATTTCATTGAATTCATAACATAGTTTTAAAAGCTAATCTAAACCCCTATGAGAGTTAAGCATAAGGAAAAACTGCTAAGGTCTTTTGTAACAAGTAAATTTTAATATGTAGAAATAAATATGTTTTCTAATTCTTGTGCACTCATACTTTAAAATAGTTTTAATGCCTGATATACGTCCCTAACAAAATATGCATAAATGTTGTTCTTAATTTTAAATTTATGTGAAAAATTGCAATTCATTCCGGGCAATTAATATCAATTCTAAGACACTAAAGGATTTTGATAAATTAAGTTTTAAGGCCTGGTTAAAAAAAATTATTACATTTATTTTTATTTGTAACATATAAGAATAACATAATGTAAGAAATAATGGAATAAAAATAACAACGCAGCTCCCTCGATAAGTTGGCTCAACCTATCTAAGAGAACCTGTAAAGTATCAAAAACCTGTAAGTAATGGTCACCTTACACAGGGTACTTTATAGGCATTCTGCAGCTATCTCAAACACATAATAATACATGGCCACTTACAAATATAGATATTTTCTCTCATTTACAATTGAATTGGCTTCTCGGAAATTACGGTTCAACAAATTTTCGTTATTCATTAAACAGGGTGCGTAGCCAATCTTTCACCAAAAAATAAGCACCTTTTAAGTAATTTTTAAGCAATCAAAAAGTATTTTAAGCACTATATACATAAACAAAAAGCAAAATAATTTTCAAAGACTTTACATGATCATGATAAAATAACTAGTTTCTGACAAAGAACTCTTTTCTTGATAATAATAGCCATTTAAAATGCTTTAAAGATTTTTCGTTTCAATAGCAGAGGGTGGAAAATGAAGTCTGAAATTGAGAATATCTTGAAAAATGCAGCAGAGTTGCACATGAGAGTGCGAGCCCACCTCAGTAGACGCACATGCGGACTCCCAAGTATTTCATCAAACATGTCAAATGATTGGCGCATTCATACGCTACGCTATGGGCCGACCATAGAGTAAAGAGCCGACAGTACGCCGGAATGGTGTGCGTCGTGTCCGGGCATTCCTTGGGAGCAACTGTGCTCGGTTGCAGATGTCAGTTCTGTGTGTCTTTAAACTATTCAAGTTTAACAAATCTCCTGCTAAGCACGAGTCAGACATAAAACATGTTGGCTGCTTACATTCACTGCAGATTTGTGAAGTAGCAAAATTCCTTGCCATGTTTTGCTACTCTATGCTACAATTTTGCTACAATGACGACAGTTCAGCTTTATTGGACTCTCTCCCTACAGTTTTGAGCTTTTCATCTTTTCCGATATTTCAAACCTCATTCTGGCCCAATCACTACAACGATGACAAATACGTGAGAACGGCAGTCGCGGTTAACGGAGCAAGCGGCAAGTTTGTATGAAGAGGGTATCTATTTGTAAGGTATGATAAGGGGTCACAGTACCATTGCAACAATAAATGAAGGTATAATCATTCATTTTGTGGGTCCTTTACATGCTCATCTTATAATGAATAATTTATCTTCAAAAAATAATTAAGCTGCTTAATTTTCTTAAAATTTAAAAAAAAATTGAAAAAATTCAAAATTTTTAAATCCCTAAGGCTTTTTTATTTTAACATATTTTCAAAAAATGTTTTTTTTCTTAGTGCTTACAGTATTCATCTTAACAATTTTGTGCATTCATTTGTTGAAATAACAATCAGAATATTTTTTATAGATTATTTTGTAAAAAAGTAGCAAAAAAAGGTAAAAAATTCCTGTTAGGTATATATAACATGCTGTAAAAATTGTAATATCTCATAAAATGCTTATTCCCTGCGCAGTTTATATAAGTGTATTATACTTAAGATAAAAAAGTTTACTTCAATACTTCATCTTAAATATAAAAAAAATTCCTTAGGGATTTAATAAGATTAAAACGCAAAATTATCATCTATGAGAAAAAGCACTTAAAAGTCTGTCTGTTGAGCAAGTTTCTGTATTAGCTTTTTTAAAAATGTAGATAACTTACTTTTTTAAAAATGTAGATAGAGAGATGATTGTTTTAAGTGTATTTGAAATAATTTAAAGTTTTATTATAAGCAATAAAAAAAAATTCTATGCTTTGGTCATTTTTTGGGTAACAAACTTGGCAACTATGCTGAAAAAAGGAGAAAACGTATGTAGAATCTGAAAATAAATTTGCTTCTTGAAAATTTTCCTTCGTTTGGTTTTTAGTTCTAAACGGCTTTTACTTAAAAAACAACCCTCATAGTAACAAAATTAAGAAAAATAGAGTTGTTTAATTTGTTCATATCCCAATTTTCAAGATACCTATTTGACATTTAAAGATCTAGTAGGGCAGAACTTTCGTATTTTATTTCCGATATTGAATCAAATTTTTATAACTTTTTTTTAAAATTATTGTCATTTAAATAATTAGTACGTTTGCGGTTCTGAGAAACTAGAGGTGCTTCATATACATAGTAATGGGTAGAATAACTTTACTATTCCAAAAAACATACAGTGAAACACAAACTTCGAGAAAATAATACTAGAAAAAAATTTCGTCAAAGCGAAGCAAGTTGGCATCGCTACTCCTCTAAACTCTTTTATAAGTTACCAATACGTTTTTTTTCTAAATAGAATACTAATGTGATATAGACGAACCATATTTTTAACTTTTTTAAATAAATGAATTAAAATAAGGTGGCAAATATTTTTTATTTGTAATTACTTACTAGGTGGAATAAAGGTGTGAAATATTTATAGCGCATATACATTGTTTATGTTTATTATGAATTTGTAAAATTGAAGAATAACTTAAAAGAGCAAAAATATCATTAAAACCTAATTCTTTTTTTCTTTTGTGTCATTTCGCACTCATTTTGTAGGTCTTTAACAATTTCTATACCAAATATGTTCATGGACACAATTTAATGCAATAAATTGGAATTTATTTTTTTATTAAATTAACGAGTAGGCACTTTCTTCACAAAAACTGAATTCAGTAGATAACAATGTCATTTTTTTAAAAAAAGAAAGAATTATATCTTAAGTAATCGATTACCAAGTTATTAATAAAAAAAGTTGTCATAAATTTTAACTGGAATGATAAAAATAGGTGACCTAATAACCACCTAATCACTGCTCATCAAGTTTTAATGATCATAATAAGCTCCCGGAAACACTTATCATAGTATCATCTAGTGCTTAAGTAGAGTTCGTATATTTCTTCCTGACAACATCACATTTCCTTTCATTTTTTTTTTTTTTTAACGTTTAAAAAAATTACCTTTATGTTTTCGTCCTAATGATTCCTGATTTATTTGCTAGTAAGGTAATTTTTGTTTCAAACTATTTTTAATATATATATGCGTGCGTGTGTGTATTGAGTACTCTGGTCATTGTCACAAGTTAAAACGCTTAATTTAAAACCAAGAAATAACTAAAAATAAAATAAAATAAATTTTAATGAGAAGTTATTTTTAAGTTAAGTTATTATTATATTATGTGCCTAACCTCGCGCTGAAAAAAAAAGTGTTCTTTTTTTTCGTCAAAATTAAAAGTATATACAAATACTTTGCTGTTAAGATTTAATCGTTGTGGTTTTTTAATACCCCATTTTATAAAATTAAAATTTCGTAAATAAAAAAGCAAACAAATAAATAAATAAAAACACGCGCGATTTACCTTTTAAAGTGAAAATAACTTGAAAGTACCATTTTGAATACTCGTGTGATAGGATGCATTTACATTAAACATTTTTCTCGTATTCTGAAATTATTCTAATTTTAACAAAGTTATATATTATTAATATTACAGGGTGCAAAGCGTTCTTAAAAAGTGCGTAAAGGTGCTTATTTTTGATTTTCGTTTTAAAAGGTGCTTTTTTATTGAGTGCTTTTAAAAAGTGCTTAATTTTCCATTTTCGAAAATGAGTTTTTTTTTTCTTTACCATGTTGATTTTCGGCACGTAAACTGCTGTTTGTAGAAAATGCAACACCATGAAAGAATCATCAGAATCAAATGAAATTTAATGCAGAAACGACTTGTACTGATACAAATAAATGATGAAATTTTCAAAACAAAAGAAACAAATTAAGCGTCCGAAATCTGTATTTGGTGCAGCCACCACGCGCTGCAATAAGTGCTGCTATACGACGTGGCATGGAGTCAAACAGATGTTGAATATCTGCTTGAGGAAGAGAATTCCATATCGCTTGTATGCGCAACCAAAGTTCGTCTTTGGAAACTGCAGGACGCGGNCTCAAGCAACCATTGATCGGTTACTATTTGCAATTTAATCTTATGTAGGGTTTTACTTTATTAAAATAATTAAATTAGTTAAAATGAAACATTAACGTTGTCATTATTTCAGCTTTTAAAGTGTGTGCATTTAGAATACAAAAAATTAGATTTTTTTTCTTCAAATGTTGAATCGCCTCTTAATAAAATCAGCCGCTTAATAAAATCAAAAGAGCATAAAACGAAAGTGATTTTAATAAACGGCGGGAAAAGCGTTCTTAAAAAGTGCGTAAAGGTGCTTATTTTTGATTTTCGATTTTAAAGGTGCTTTTTTATTGAGTGTTTTTAAAAAGTGCTTAATTTTCCATTTTCGAAAATAAGGCTTTTTTTTTCTTTACCATGTTGATTTTCGGCACGTATTATGCAAAAGCGTGATTTTAATATTGTTCTATTCAACGTTTTCACAAATCATTCAAACTCAATGCTTTTCGGCATACCGTCGTTCCGTAGGGTATGAAAGCGCCAATCATTTGACATGTTTGATGAAATACTTGCGGGTTCGCGTGTGTATACATTGAGCACTGTTGATCTGTTGGAGGAATGGTCAACTGGAGGGGTTTTATCAAGGTTACTTTAAAATATTGCTTGGCTTGTTTGCTAAGTAGCCGAGAACCTAAGAAGGTTTTTTACTGCGAAAATGGTTAGCATGATTTTTGTTTTTGGCTCATCACGAATTGCACGATTAAGAAGCTGTCCCCGTAAATCTGCCCCAAGATTCTACCCCTTATATTACCTCCTGGGGGATAATTACAGCTTTAGTCCTCACTCCTTCATTCCTGTCCCAACCTCTTAAGGGGTTTGCTAGGTTAGGCGAACTATCGCTTACCTTTCTTACTTCAAGGAATGGAGTATCCCTCAACACCTCCCATTATGACCATCAACAACATTATGACCTCCCTGCTAATGACATGTAGGACCACCTTTAGCCCTCAAAACTGCTAGTAGCACCCGCCGTGGCATTGATTCCACAAAGTGCTGATAGGTAGTCTGAGGTATCTGGTACCAAGCGCTCACCAACTGGTACTGCAATTCCCTCACATTGCGAGGGGGTAGCGCGGCAGCAGGAATTTGGTTTTTCAAGTAGGACCACAAATACTCAAGGTCAAAAGAATACTGAAAAATACTGAATAATGGATTAAGGTCAGGTGAATTTGGGGGCCAAGACATGACTTGAAACTTACTTTAATGTTCCTCGAACCAATCCATGACGATTCGACCCGTATGACATGGCGCATTATCCTGTTGGTAAACTCCATCCCCCGCAGGAAAAACTGTTGCCATGAATGGGTGAACCTGGTCTGTAACTATGTTCAAGTAGCTTACAGACGTCAGGGATTGTTCCAAGAGGATTATGGGTCCTAATGTGCCCCATGAAAACATTTTTCCTGGGCGAGAAACTCTGAAGACCTGGGCGAGCCCATTGTTATAGATGGAGGGTGGTCATAATGTAATGGCTCTTCGGTGTAAATAGTTAGCTTATTTCTTAAGATAATAAAATTCCTATTAACATAATCAAGTTTCTTACATTTTTTTTTTAGATTTTTAAGTATTTTTTCAGTATTCTTTTTACAAATTCTCAATAGTGTTTTTATACCAGCATTTTGAACAATATTAATGATCAATTTGGGCCTTGATTCGCACTTTACTTCATTGTATAGAAATCTCTTATGATTCTGTCTGTTTATCATCACCTCTTTTTCATTCTTTGTCATTCAATAGAATAGAATACTTATAAGAGATATATGTCTCTTTCTAGTGAATACCTGTATGACCTATTTGTCATTTTATGTATGCATATATAACCTAATTGTTATTCTATAGAATGGTCTGTTAATCAGTCTATAGTATTTGTCTACGCGTGCGCGCACTGTCACGAGTGCTTTTGCAGAGCGATGATGTTTTCATGTTTAAGAGAACGGCTGCTTTCTCTTTGCTGGAATTTTCCCCAATATCTACCTTTACCTTTTCTGTGTCATGTTTGTGTCTAAATAAACTAATGAAAAGACACATGGTCCGTCATTTATTTACTCTTAATTTACGAATAACTTTCATCATCTCTACAACTATTATATCTTAAACAGTATTCGTATATGGATTACTTGTTATTCTACAGAATACCTATATGACCTATTTGTCAATCTGTACAATATAATTCGTCATTCTATAGAATACAATGCTCAGCTAAAGTATGTAATATTTCTTACATTTCATACGTAGATAATACACGCAAAGCATTTTATAAAATACCTAAGTATTCTGGTTGGTTGTTTGGTTGGTTCTAATGCCACTTGCCACACGGGCAAGTCTGCTTGGTGAAACCGAGCAAATTTAAGGCAAAGTGTGCGTTTCTTTTTTTATTAGTGGCACCATCTATGGCCAAGAATTCGACTTTTGCCATACCATACGTCGCACCCGTTTATAGGGCGGACCCATTCATTCATCAACAGATCGTAATTTTTGACCTGAATCAGAGAACGATCGATCTCCAATCCCCCATAGGTATTGATTTGTTATGGGAACATGGAGGATTTATGCGACTCGACAGATTTAACGTGCATCAGTCACTTTACTACACAAAGAGTCTTCGGCCGGCGGGGTTCGGACCCACGAACTCTGCCCAGCGCCCTACCGACCAGGCTATCCCGGCCTCTAAGTATTCTATACCTATGGAATGCCGGTCATTTCATATATTGCCTGTAACCAGGTCTCAAAAAAATCTCATAGTTTTTGCATTCTGTGTCGAGCATGTTAGTCTTCAGAATGCATGCCCTAACATTTGAATTAGAAATTTTAAGTAGGAACAATTTTTATATTTGAAAAAAAAAAAGAAAAAAAAAACTATGCACTATGACATTGTCAAATTTCATTTAAGATTTCAACCTGGTTCTTAATATGAGTTATCACACTTGATTTCGCCCTCACATTTCAATTTCAAATTTTTATTCATTTTTTAATAAACATCAATTGAAAGCAAAAAGAAATAAGCTGACTTTGGTTTACAAATTCTTATTAATAATCAAAGTTTGAGGTAAATATTTACTTGCCCGGCCACAAGTTTACAAATCAACTAACGTGCAGCTCTGGTCCTTTAATTCCCAGCAGTTCTCCCTATGTGGTAAAAAAAATCGTAAAAGTTTCGTCGAATTCTGAAAGTTTAACTTGGGAACGCAACGTTTCCTTGTAAGCCACTTTAGAAAAAGCTAGGTTTTACCGATAAAACCTAGGATTTACCAAAGTGGCTTGGTAACTCCTAAATTTTATTGCAAAGTCTTGGTAAAAGGCCGAAATGGAATCATATCAAATAATACTTCGAACTTTCCAAGTCACTTTGGTAAAAGCGAAGTTTTACCGGTGAAACTTAAAAATTTATCAGACTCGAGTTTTCACTGTAGAATATGCATCTTATTTATTCTGTCTTATTTTTTAATTACGTATGAATGTAAGTTTGTTATAAGAAACCTCAACGAATTCTTTGCACTATTTGTTACAAAAAACATTAAATAGTTCGTAATGTTGACCAGTCATTTATTATTAATGATAGCAGCTGCAAACGATTTCTCAAGTCTCTGAGTGTTTTTAAAAAAATTCTAATTTACTCCTGTTTTTTTTTATTTATTTATTTATTTATTAATTTTTTTTTACATAAACTGGATATTCGTTTGTTCGGTGATATGCTGTAATTTTTAAAACTAAAACATTAATAAAAATATTAACAATTGTTTATTTATTCAATATTTTATTTTACATTAAAGGTTAAAATTGTTTTATTTATATTTGCGTGTTCTTTTACTATAGTATTGATTTCAGTAGACGTAGGCGTTTCTGACCTCATCACTATTGGCAATTTGCCAGTTCAATTTTTTAAAACGTGGTTTTGTTTCACTTTTTTATTTATAATTTATTCCATCGATAGTATTAAGAACATAGAACGTTTTTGAAATTCTACGCGTGAAGAATAATTTCAAATATTTTTTTTTTTTTTTTTTTTTAAATAATCTTATAGCGAAAGTATAAACTTCTCGTTTTGAGAAAGTACTTTTATGAGTCTTAACAGGAAAAAAAAAATTACGTGAGGAAAAAAATATGCATTATTTAGATGTTTTCAAAGATTCTGAAAAAAATACCACATTTTTAGAATCAATCGAGATACTTCATATTCTTTCTACGATGCTTTTTTATTTTATCGGAAATTATTAATTGCTTTTATTTCTTCTTGTCTGGTCATTTATTTAACTTTTTTAATCGTAATTTTGTTTTAGCATACATACATAATTTAACAAGTAATCTTAAGAAAAATATTCAAATCAAGAGAATATGCTAACATTTGAAAGCTATAATCATTTTGAATGTTATTTAGAGTTTTTATTATTTTTTTTTTAAAAAAAAAAAAGCTTTTTAATGCTGACTTAGATTAAGTTGCATTTCTTTTTACTCCGGATTACAGTTTGAATGGAATTTGTTAAAATATTAAAACTTACAAGACAAATAAAATATTTTCTGCATTTCTGTTTTCAAATTGAAACAAAAATTTTAAGGTTCCTTGAAATTCTCTAGGAATGTTAAAAAAATTAAAAGAGTTATTTTTTTATATTAAAAAAAATAATATTCATTCGATTTGTTCCTAATTTCAAAGTTCAGCCAAAATAAGTAGATAAATAATAATTCTTTTCTCCAAACAAAAAACAAAACAAAAAATGATGTTTAACGATTTGTACGATTTATACCAAACTTCAAAGTTCTCCAAAAATAATAATAAATAAATATTTTTTTCTCCCAGTAAAAAGAAAACAAAATGGCCGAGGAAAACTCGTGCAGTTTAGGATTAATTAAGTTATTTTTCTAATTTAATTAGTTTATTGGGAGTAAGTTTTTTTCTTACGTTTATGAAAGTTTAATCTAATTTTAATGTAAGATCTTAAAACCATAGAAATTGGTTATCGTGTAATTTTGTGAATATTCCTTTTAGTTGTCTTTCCCGCTCATTTTAATTTGATGGTCGGAAAATAGAAACATAAATGACAATCAATCATCTTCTTAAGCAGTGACTGTTATTCTACCATCTATTAAAAATACAGTAACCTTGTTACGAGTTTTAAAGACCTTGATCAAAAAATAATTATTAATTCTTACTCCTGTGGTTAGAATTATGACAGCTACATTAGCTAATACATATTATGTAAGAGCCTTTTATTTATTTAATTTTTAATCTGCTTTACACATGTCAATGATAATATAATGATCAAAAGATGTTATTGCAGCGTTTTTCTTAATGTTTTTTTTAAAAATATGTTCAATTTATTTTTAAAAAATCAGTCGTGATAGCTTTTTTTTAATAAGCATATATTCAAGGTATTAATGCCCACTAAAGTTTTTGTACGCTTCTCCTAAACGAATTAATTTAATTTTTCCATTAAATTTGTTTTTCCATACATAATTTGCTTTTTTTTTCAATTCAATTTCCGTTTTTCTAGAGTTATTTAGTTTTATATTTTATTTTATTTTATAACTAGCGTTGAACAAACGACCCAGTTTTGAGTTCACAACTATCGATGTTCAACTCCGTAGTCTTGTAATTTTTAACCTAACCAAGAAGACAAGGTGACTCCTAGATCAAGTATTTGGCATCGTGAAGAACTTTTTAATGAAACTAATGTCGATAGGATTAATCGTTTAGAAATTATAAAGGTATTTTATATATTAACCTTTATAATTTTAACATAAAGCTAAAATTTTTATTGAGTCTTTTTGAAAAAAAGAAAGAAAAAAAAACTTAATAAAACCAATGCCTTAATAACGCAGATGACTTAATAAGGCAAATTACCTATAAAAACTCAAGAGGCATATTTTCAAGAATTATACTCACAAAATAAATATTAAATTCATCAAGCAAAGACCAAAAGCTTAGTATCTGTACACCGAATACTACTGAAATCTAGATTTAGACATCGAACCGCAAAACTCATTAAATTCAAAAAATGGGAATAAATGATGATAGAACTTTTACCATTCATTTCAAAAAAATTTCCGAAAATTTCCCCTCATTATATTATCTGAAATCATTATCTTTCACCCTCTTTCTACCTTCTTTTTTTTTACAGATATAAAAGAAAAACTAACCCTTTAATCAAATAAATTTAACTCAAGTTTACATTGTTTACTTCCTTCATTAGTTTATTCTATATTGGCTTGCATCATTCTTTCTTGTGCTTCTATTTTTTTTCTTCCCAGAAAAAATTCGTTTAAAGCTTTCTCTCTCACTAAACTAAAAGAAAAAGTTTGCGTGGTAAGGAAAACGTGTTTCATTGCAATTTTCCCGACTCTCGTGGGATGTTTTCTTCCGAGCGTTCGTAAATTATCTAGAAACAGACTTTATTGTTGTTTTTATCATTCTAGAGTCAAGGATTAGGAAACATTCATTCGTAATCTTGTATTATAATGATTTCTTCGACTCAGAAATAATATCAAAGTTTATTTTCTTCTGGTTTGAGATGAAATTATTATTTTTATATCGAGAATACTTTCGCTAATACAAATTTTAGAGTAACTTTAATTAAATGCTCGATTTCGGATTTTTCTGATAACTCTACTCCTACTTCAATTTCCACTGATACTCGATTATACTTTCACGGAATCCTAAGAAGGTAGAAATATTAATTGCAAAGTAAATGCTGAATTCAAATTATATATTTCTATTTATTTTAGAAAATCCTTCCTAATAATTCCCCTTCCTTAATAATCCCTCTTCAGATCTATGCCAAAATTACAGAAGTGACCTCACGAATAATCGGTGCAGTCATCTATCTGTGGGGTCCTGAACCAAGACGTACTTTCGCCCTTGCGCGGTGCTCTCTTGTCTAACGAAAGGCGCACCTTCCTGAGTTAATTCGCAAAAGACCAATAGCCGGAAGTTATTTATTTATTTTACTTATTCCTTCAGTCATTTTCTTTCTTTCTTTATTTTTCATTTATTTAAATCATTTTTACTCTTTTTATTTATTGAAAGGAATTTTTCTCTGAGCAGCATTTTAATATTTGCCAAATAAAGCAGCACTTTGTGAAAATAATAACAAACGATTTTATTAAAACATTCTGTTATTATAATTTGTGTATTTAGGTAATTTCTCTATTTCCTTAAATAGAAAGACTTTTTTTACACTCATTATTTATTTTATTCTTTAGCATTATTTTTAACAGCCCTCTAAAATTACGTGATATTTCACTGACAAAATATACAATTTTTTTTGTTTTTCTAGAAGTGAATTTTTCACATAACCAGGTAAGTTATAATATTATCATTAAAATTCATTAAATATTTATAATATTCATACATTGCCAGGGCACAAAGAATTTAAAAAATGCCATCAAAATTGCATTTCCTCTCCCGTTTTGTAGAATTCATTCACCCATTGTCTAATGAAATCACAACAAGTAAAGTATCATAAAATTATTTAACAAAAACTATATTAAAAAAGTATATAGAATGTTTAATCTATGTGTGTGTAATTTCAAAGTATTATGTTTTTACAATTAAGGATGCATATTGTTTGAAGCGTAAAAAGCTACCCTACAGTGGATTTTTTTTAATTTATTTTATTTTTTAGGTAAATTTATAAATTGAGACGCAACTTCGGCAAAGAGTCCGCTGCACCCGAAAAATTTATAGGAAAATTCTGAAATCACCAATCTTGCACAAAAATGTTGCTATTGTGGTGCATAAAAAGAAATGTTTTTTTCTTATTGCACATATTATTATGTTGAAATGAAATTGAATCGAACGCGTTTTTTTTTCTTTTTTTTTTAATGTGAAATGAATGCGTCCCTGAAATTTCGAATTCCGGATTTAAGTGACTTGATATAGGCCAATTTCATCGTAAATACATGTGGTTTTTTATTAATTATTGTTTCATGGTTTTCTGAAATGCAGATTATTTTTAATAAGATATTATTGCTGTTTCCAATCGCGCTTTTGAATGATTGACGCACGCATTCGTTTTGTGCTGTTTTCGTCGGGACATAACTTTTTTGGTACCCATGAATCTCTTAAGTAGTTTTAAAATGAACGATTTTTTTTAAAACGAAATTACTCCTAAATCTCAAATAGTTTAGTTATGTGGTTAAACTTTGAACTGACATTGATTAGTTATGTTGGAATTAAAATGAAAGTAAACATAAGTCTGTCAAAAAAGCCATTTAAGTTATCGCTTTTTATTTTTTTCCATACTGATTCTGTACCGAAGAGGTTAGTAAAATTGACATGGCCACTGACCACTACAGTGTAGTGTAACTACCACTACAAAAGTACAATTCCCAGCATATCAACGTCATCTCTGAAAAGGTATCCCGACATAGAATCAAGTTAACATGTCTTATATACTAGGGAATTGTATTTTTGTAGTGGTAGATACACTACAGTACTCCTCCACCATAATTTTATCTGTGATAAAATTTGATGAATAGGATACCACTAGTTGATTCATTGCTGTTTTGTTAGAAGACGGGAGAGCTGTGTTAAGATCACCGTACTTTTTGAGTTCTGATCGTGAGAGCTGTATTAAGTTCACGGTCGCTCCTGTGTTGCCTTTAGCAGACGAGTGTATACAGGACGACGTTGTGTATGATCGAGACTGAGTAGCAATAGCGCGAGGAGATGGATAATGTCGCAGTCACAAGTAGCAAGTCACCGATACAATGTAGTCATCCATTAAATTAGGCGTGTTTAGATCTGTCAAGATAGGCGTGTTCAGATCAAGTCCATGTCAACCGCCATTTATGAAAAGGTACCCCAACATAGAATTGAGTTAACATGTCTTGTATAGTAGGGAATTGGAATATTGTATTTTTGTAGTGATAGATACACTGCAACCACAGTAGTTCCATCATTATGTGTTCAAACTAACCCCGTCGAGTTAGTTTTTCATTTAAGCTGATTATCTTAAATGAAATGACCGCTTAGCCCTTTCTTTCTTATATAAATGAGCAATGCTAATTAGCATAACGAAATGTTATCATGAGGTTATGAAAAATTTTCATGTGTGTCTTTTTTAAATTGATTCAAGAGCATAACGCAGTGTGTGAATTAAGTTATCGTAAAACAACAAAACCTTTGTAATTATAAGATACATAATCGCAATTAAGTCGTGTATTTTTAATTATGCAACATATGGCTCAATGAATAGAGAAGTTAATGTTTTTTTTTTCTTCTAAATGTAGTGAGCATAACCTAAGATATTTTGGTCTACAGTTTATGACGTGATATTTTACAGACAGAGTTCTTTCAATTCTATTTACGGTTACCAATTATTCTAAATGAGATGAATCATCATTTGAATCCACTGAGAAAACTATCTTCTTTGATGATTCTTATCATCTGTGAGTAAGCCAAGACTTCCTCATTCGCAGTTTCAGAATCTGTGGTTCTATATTATTTATTCTGATGTAATAAAGCAGCCTTTTTCAGTATTAAGTTATCCGATTCTATATTTTCTATAAAACTTTTAACTGTTTTAAACGCACTGATAACTCTCAAAATTACGACTGCTGCTCTCATTTATTGTAAGCGAAAACTTTTTTTTTTTAACCTGTAATGCTTATTATTTAGTTCAGTTTTTTATATTAAGTGCTTATAACAGAAATCAAACACAAAAAATTTCATCGAAAGAATTAGTTTTCGATATAGGATATTATATAGTGAAACGAATGAAACCAATTTTATGTTGATCGGACTAATAGTTTAGAAATTATATAGGTATTGTGCATAAAAGTACAGTTTTTAAATTGCTGTATGGACCGCTATGTTACTTAAGTATATTTTGTAACGTTGAATCCAATAAAATCAAACTTTAGTCGATAGAAATAATAATTTCAAAGTTAAATGTGTTTTATGCGTGTCAAAATTTATATTTCTCATACATAAGATCCTTATTACTACTACAGTATTAGTTTTATCGACTTAATTTTGATTTTATTGTTAAGAAGTACTTTAGAAACAATGTATAACTTATCTTGATAGCAATACCAGGCTCGTCAAAAATATTAGTTTAATTGCAGTAAGGTTGCTCAACATTTTTGAGTGAAGGGCACAACAAAGGATTTAAACAGACATGTTAACAGCAATTGTAGTTAGTAATTGTTATATAAACATCATTGTTCTAGGTACTTAATTCTTTTTATCTGTTAACTTTGTAATATGTTTGTATAAAATTAAATACTTTTCAATGTTTAAAATTAGAAACTGATTACTTAGAAAATAAAACAGAATCAATTTATCGGGAAAGAAAATCAGATAAATTGAAATAATTAAAAACTATGGGAAAATTCATTATTCATCACATTACATATAAAAAGTCCATTTAAACATAAATTTTAAGGTTAAAAAATTTGTTCATAGAATTAAATTTAAAAAAAGTAAATATTCTAGTTATTAAAACAAGTTAAATACTTTAATTTAAAGAATGTTAATAGGTTTAAAAGTGATTAAAACTTCAGCTTAAATACGATTCAACATTTAGTAAGGAGTATATTTTCAACAACATTTCTATTAAATAAATTATACTAAGAGAGGAAAGAAAACATTAATTTTGTAGGAATAATAATAAAAAACTAATAAGTTCACAACTCTTTATGCCCAATACTTTTTTAACTTACTTTACAATTATAGCAATTATTTGAAATTTAAATGATACTTATCTTAATTACATTTTTTTACGCTTAAAATTAAATGATATAGAAATCATAAACAGCATATAATCATAAATGATATTGGTTCGCGTAGGTAGAAAATGGGTTAAACAATTTCTCAATGGCAATTTTTATCCTGCATTTTGCAAAATTTTCAAATATTGCTTTAATTTTATCTACTTGATTATGTGGTAGCTTTTTCGGGTCATTTAATGAAAATTTAATTATTTTGTTTTAAGACTGCTCCTTAGCATGGCAAATTAATTTTGGAAAACAGTTTTTTGACAGAAGCTGTTGTTGTGGGCAGTATTAAATTTAATCATTTTGGGAATTTGACCCAGATGGTCCTTTTCCGATTTTTAAATCGCGTGAATACTAATACCGAATACTTCTACTTTATAAAAATACTGGCATGAACTGTCCGTGAATACTTCTACTTAAAAAAAAAAATTAAAAAAAAAAAAAATTGTTAGGTTGAATAACACAGAGGCTAATGCCGGCAAATAAAGTATTTATTAAGACATAATATGCGGAAATAATATATTGCACACACAGTGCAATGCTAAAGGAATACATTCGAATCAACCAACAATCAGTCAGCTTCTTCAACAAATATATTTCGATTTCCCCTATCGGGAAGTCGTTGTATTACGTTACGCAACTCGCGCAACTTACCTGAGAGGGAGAGGAAAAATGAGATTTTATTTGCATATCAACAACGATGCGTTATTTTTAAATCACTTAAATACGAATCGCTATGTGTGATTTTAAAATTGCGTGGATCAAAAAAGCGATGCATGGTTTTTAAATCGCGTGAATACGAATCGAAATCTTGTGATTTTTTAAATTGCGAGAAGAATACTCACAACGTAGGATTTGTAAAACGCGTGAATATGAATCCTGTTATGTGGTTTTTAAATCACGGGAATATAAATCGCAGTGTATGATTTTTGAATTGCGAGAAGAGTAACAACGTATGAAGTTTTAGACACCAAAATACGAATCACGATTTGTGATTTTAAATCTCGTGAACTTGAATACGAATTGCGATGGATGATTTTTAAATCTCGTTAATGTTAATGCGATGTGCAATTTTTAGATCGCGTGAATACGAATTACGATGTGTGACTTTTAAATTGCGAGTGGAATCAAAATGCATGATTTTTAAAACGCTTAAAATGCGAATCGCGATATGTTTTTTTTAAATAATGTGACAACGAAAAAGAATAGGTTTGGTATGTGTTGTTTAACTTGCACGTGTTCATGGGACTAGAGCTTGGCCAAAAGATACTCTGCTCTTAGTTCGCCAAGGTCTAAAGAAATACGCACGTGTACTGAATTATTTTTCTGCATAAGGGACAGCGTGGATCGTGGAATATAAATTTATACATCTCGTTTTTCTATTCTCTCTGGGAAGGTGCCGATTTTGCCAAGGTACGTAATTACTTTTTAAGTAACAAAAAATAAATAAATAAATAAATAAAAATAAAAATATAATCGAAATTAACGAGTTGTGTGTTAAAATATCAGGGTACCGTAAAATCACAAATAAAAATGCAGCAATAACGGCAAAAAAAAAAAAAAAAAAAAAAAAAAAAAAAAACAANAAAAAAAAAAGCGCTTATGTTGAAACTTTATGTTGAAATAGGCACAGATAAAGCAAGTAAAAAGTGATAGTTTTAATGTGCAATTCAAAATTCTTGTGCCGGTAAACCAAAGTATTTTATTTTATTTTATGACCGTCGTTGAACAGCCGACCCAATTTTTGGGTTTACGACTACTAATGTTTAAGTCCGTAGCCTTGTAATTTTGAACCCAATTCAGAAGACAAGGGAACTCCTGAATCAAGTATTTTGCGAAATTAGCCTTCGTGGAGGACTTCTTAATGGAACTAATCCGCATTTGCGTTACATGGAGAGGAAGACCACGAGAACCTCCCAGGGTTAGCCTGACGGCAAAGGGACTCTAACCCATGATCCGTGTACTACTGAGGATATTTCACGTCAGCACTATGGACGGTGCAAGCCGGTTCATAATAATATCGCACAAAAAATATCGAAATTTCGAAAAACGCGAAAATGTGTTGCAATAACTGCCGAAAAAAGGACAAAAGTCATTTAGATTTGTGATGAAGTTTGCACAAATGAAGCGTTTCGTAATTTTAAAATCGTTGAAACATATTTACAAAATCGTGATTTTAAAAACTACGTAAATATGGGTAACAATAACTACCGAAAAGTCATTGGACCTAAGATGATATCGGCACCACACGAAGAGCGTCAAAAGTGACAACTTACATTCGAAATTTGTGTATCATAATAATATATTCAAAATATTGGGATTTTCAAGACTATGCGTAAATCCGTAGCGTTAACCATCGAAAAAAAGCAATCGAAAGAGATTGTGTACAACAAAAATTTAAATGCGCAATAATTTCAAATTTCCGATTTTTTTTTAGAAAGAATGTAATTATTATTTTTTTAATTTTGTTCAAGTTACTGGGCCGCATATCAAGAGTTGGCGGGTCGCATGTGAGCAGCAGGTTGTGCAACCCTAGTATAGCTTGATTCACCAAGCTAAAATCAAACTATAAAATAATTTTTTTCCCATTTTGGTGCTTTTTAAGTTTATTCATATAAACGAGAGTTATATGAATAAACTAACTATTATATAGAATTCGATTTATTATATAGAAATATATATCAACTTAATATTTATTTTATTGCATTGAGAGTCAAAAAGTACTTCAAAAACTCATCTATCTTTATAGCAATGCCAGACGCGCGTCGAAAATATTAATTTAATTGTAGTAGTTAATTTTATTATAATTATTACTAATAATAATTGATAACTTATAGTATAGCTTAATTCACTAAGGTAAACTTAAATTATAAAATTATTTTTATACCATTTTTAACAATACTGATTTTTAAAAATAAGGTTTCCGGGGGTATTGATATAAATGAGAATTGGCCCAATTAGTGGAATAAAGTAAATTATTAAAATAAAGCAAAGATTCAAAATAGTCGTTTTTTAATAACAATCTGATTCAATGAAATAAAAGTAATCTTTCAATTAAAGATATTTAAAAAATTACACATCTAATAGATTAAGTGAAGTGAAAAGCTGTCATTTTAGCAGTTCATTGTCCCTAAAGCCACAACCGCTTAAATAATTATACAAATTTCTATTGACAGCTCGAAAGCGGATCTCTAATTGAATTAATTGCATTTCGCTGAATTAGGAAATGAAACATTAAGCTGACTGATAAGCTCTTTTAAGTTGAATTACGTTGTTGGTGCTAAGAAACTTAAACAAAAACAGTTAAGCCTAATTTAATTTGCTTAGTAATCAACATCAAAAGTTCCGCTAATCGCATTATGGTTTTAGATAGGCAAATTAATATCACATCTCAATTAGATCTTTTTTTTTTATATTTAACAAAACTATTTAAATATTTTTAGGTATTTTAATTAATGTAGATAATGTAAATTTTATTTTACTAAAAAATTCTTTAGCTTCCGATTTCAGTTAGTTCGAAATTGTTTTTTTAATATATATACATATATATTTTTGTGAGTGGTCTCTATAGGGTTTTTTCAACTTATCACAGTCGCGTGAAATGATGCTTTTTGTCAAAAAATATGCTATTTTCATAATTGATCTGAGTTTGCAACAGTTACTTATGAATATTAGGTCAAGTTTAGCGTACCTTTAGCCAGCGTCCTCTATGTTTGTTCTGAAAATGGCACAAAACGGCAATAGAGAGAAAAGCTACAGTTTTCAGACAATGAAAAGCACTTGTTATCTAATTTTTTAATACTTAAAACTTACAGCAATGTTGCATAATATGGGCTCATAAAAATTGGAAGAAAAAAATGGGAATAAATTTTTTTTTTTTTTTTTTTTTTTTTTTTTTTTTTTTTTTTTTTATTTAAAGAAAAGTTTAATAACTTCTAAAATATTATAGTTATTTGCCCGTTCTATAGCCATGATAATTCTTTACAACAAGATGACATATTAAGTACAAAATGGCTTTGCTTCAATTGGAAATCAGTTAAACTGTGTTTTTTTTTATTCTCATTGTCAAAATAGCTTCGAAAAACCATGTTAATGTCGTTTAACATTAAAATAACTTGTTTCTTTTTAGATTTTTTCTTGATACTTTTCTTTATAGTTTTTGCACCAATTTTACTTTTAAGATTAGTGTTTTATTACAAACTGTCTTACCCATTTCCCCGAAATTTACGGAGTGAATCTGCTGAAATCCAAATTCGCAATCAGGTCAAAGATTAATGAGTCGCATTCATCAGAAGAGAAAGCAACCCTTTGGAAGGTGTTTCCTTCATTATGTTTGCATTGCAGGCTATTTACAAGCCAAATATCTTACATGCATAAAAATAAATATAAATAGTGGGAAGATAGTAAACATGCGATTCGAGAGGTACTAAAAACTTAGAATTAATTTTAGAATAAAAATCGCTATAAAAGTTTGCATTTTCGAAATAGTGAAAACAGAGAGAAAAAAATCTCTATCGGAAATAATGAATATGAAAATTAGAAATTTCTACAATCTCTCAATGCTCTTATGGGGGGGGGGAGGTGCATAAAACCGGTTCTGTTTGGCTATCCAAATGCGTAAATGTATTTCAATTTAAAGGAAACGATCATTTTAGAAATAACGATAGTTAGACCAAAGTTAAGGCCTACTAAAATTTAGTACGCCAAAAACCGAAGATATATCAGTTGTTTATATGTATAGTAATTGTAAAATAATACTTTCTGGTACGTAAAAAAATATTGTTAAACTTGCAAGTTTTCTCTTCAATTGGTGTAATAGTTTAATTCGACTTTCATCGCAAACCACATTTTTTGAATACTGTTGTTGCAAAATTAACCGAAAATTTGCAAATTTTACTTAGTAGTACTCTACCTTTTTTTTAAAAAAAAAGAAGAAAAAAAATATTTTGACAGATCTGGAGCAGTTTGCATCTCTATATTAATAGTGATAATTGTAACGTCACAAACAACTAAAGAGTACTAACAGTCTAAAAAGTTCTTAATTTTTTTTTTTTTTTTTAAATTTCTAGCGAATTTATTAGAGAAAAATTTTTATGCTAAAAATAAAACTTTCTGTATAAAGTTTTACTGTACTTGTCATTATAATGGTCTAATTTTTTAAAACAACGTTTTAAAAAATTACTATAACTATTTGTTTTGCTATTTTTCTACATTATTTTTTTTATGTTTCAATATTTATTTTTTCATTTTTATTATTAATTATTAGGTTTACTTTTATTTATTTTACCATTTATTTATTTTTTACTTATTTCATTTCATTTCTTTTTTTTTTCTTGGTTATTTGTCTAAAGAAAATATATTTTTGACGGAAAAATCCCCTTTATAACAGTTACGCTATTTTAAATATTTTGTGAAATGCGGAAGTCTCATTACGATAAAAACAAAAATTTCAGCTGAACTTTAAAAAAACGACAAAACATTTCAAGCTAAAAATAACAAGCAACCTCACGCTGCTATCTTTTGAAAATAAAATAACTTTCTAAACATTTGTTTTTAAAATGTTCTCCACAATATATGAAGACACTCTTCATTTTATTTAGTATTTACGAGGTGAAAGAGAGATAGAAGCTAGAATATTTTCTGCTCCACTCACTAGCTTTTCTTACATTAAAAAACCCGATGTAGAAAAGAGCAACTTGATCGCACATGCGCCTTCATCTCCAATTAACTTACAGACGAACGCTGAGTATAAATTGTGGTGGGGTCGTTCGCAAAGATTAGAAGGGGAAGAGGGTGGACGAGAAATAGGGAAGACTACGGCCGCCGAACAATAGGTTTGCAGTAAAATTGGTATTGACTTCTTACAAAATAAAAGCAGCAAAAAAAAATAAAGGAAAGAAAGAAAGAACGAATCAAATGGAACGAAAAAAAAAGTTAAATGTCATCGCTGTCCCTTTTTTTTTCATAGGAAATTAAATGTATTTTTATTATATTCAAATCCGTCGCTTTTAATTAAAATTAACCCACGACTTAGCTTGCAAATGGCTTTAATGAACGTTTTATTTATTTGTATTTCAATACCTTCTAAAAAAATATCTATATTTTCTTAAGATCTGCCAGCTATCGCATAACCTTTCTCTATCACTGATATAGTTTAATTATATAATGGTGACATTGTTTCTCCTTCAAAAAACTCAATTGAAATTAGAAGAAAATTTTAAGATGATATTCATATATTTTTTAATTTATTGAAGATTTAATTCGTATAATTAATTATATAATGGTGAAATTGTTTCTCTATCAAAAAACTCAATTGAAATTAGAAGAGAAAGTTAAGATCATATTCAAATGAATTTATTGAAGATTTAATTCGTATAATTAATTATTTAATGGTGACATTGTTTCTCTATCAGAAAACTTAGTTGAAATTGGAAAAAAAAAGGTTAAGATCATACTCATATATAGTTTAATTCATCGAAGATTCAAAAAATATATAAATAAAAAGGATTTATTTTGCAGAAACTATTTACCATACTATCTATCATAGTAGTTCTATCTAACATAGTATTGGGTTGTCGGAGAGTAATTTCGTTTCTTCCTTATGAAAGACGAATTTCTTGTCCTTTTGTAATCTTTCTGGAAGTATCCTGACTCATACAAGTTTTGTTCTTTTCTGCCAGGTGATTTTCGTCCTTCTCATTGCCATCTAAAATTTTTTGTACCAACCTGAACAGATATTATAGACGACCCATTTCTCAGTAATGATGTCCTTTAAAAATGGTTAATTTTCCTGAGAGGCAAATCACAAAACGTTTAATGTGACTACACGAATTTCAGGAACATGAGGAACTCATAAGTCAGAGAATAAACCTATGCATTTCATAAATGATCTTGAACAGTCGAATTCGACAATCTCTCGTTATCCTACGAGTTGTTATTCGCCAGTTCGCATTAATTATTGCTTTTATTTTGCCTTCATCAGCCTAAACTGAAGTTGTGCATCTTAATCGAAATTTGACAACAAGTTTGCCTCTGGAGCAACGTGGCAGAATCGCAGGGACGCTGCGACATTGTCGTAGAAAGATACAAAGATCTTGCAGAAAGATTTTTCCTTTGAGAAATAAAACTTTGATTTTCTTTTTTGCAGAAATGTTTGAAGGATTTTTTTTTTCTCGGCATTCCAAAAATGCCCTTCTCGCGCATCGGAGAGGAGATTTTTCCTACTTGAGAATTTTAACAAAAATGATAATGACTGACTTCAGATCGAATTTTAATAATATAAAATTAAAAAAATATCTGAATTCGCTAAAGTTTAAAAGATAGTTCGCTCTATAAATTATGTTCTTCCTTTTTTTTTTAACGGACACCATACTTTACATTTTAATAAAATTTGCTGTGAGTGAGGATTTCGTTACAAATTCAGATTTGTCGCAAAATAATTCATTAATCCATTCGGAACATTTTGTGTCTTCTTTTTTTTAAATTTAATTGAAATAAAATCGATCCAATATTTTTAATATATTATGCGCATGAAAGTTTTAAATCACGCAGTCGAGTCTTCACTTTATCGCTCACAACTCGCGCCGATTTCAACGTAAATCTACATATGTAGTGTTTTAATAATTTTTTCGGCAATTATTTTTTTTTTTAAAATTCCAATCTATTTCATTGCTCAGTTATTATTTCTATTTTAGTGTTTTTTTTTAAATAAAATAGATGTACCAATATCATTACTGCACGCAAAGTTCGAATCGCGGATTCAAAAAATCACCTAAGGATCGGTTTGAGCCGATATCCTCATTAATCCATCGGGTGTTTCAATCGTTCTTTCGATAGTTATTGCTAAGAATTTTCGCTTAAAAAAATCCCGATGTTTTTTATGCAATTGTATTACACGCGAAACTCGTCGGTTATTCAATTATTTACTTTTAATATAACGATTTCATCTTTCTTTTTTTTTTTTTTACTTATTGTTATAAATGCTGCCGATATCCACGGGGGTTTTAAAATTCTGATTATTTCTTAGTTGATATTATTTATATACGTAAAATTTGAATCACTCATTTAAGTAATCACTTTTTTACAAGCTCAATTCATGCCGATAATATAGTAAATCCATGTTGTGTTTCCGATTGTATTTTTGGCTATTATTGATAATGATTTTAACGTGGTTTTTAAATATCCCCATACATTTCTGACAATATGGGAAATTCGAACTGCGCATTTGAATTTCAAATTTTTAACGCAATGATTCTATCGATTTTTTTGGCTGTTATTGCTATTATTTTTAAAACCCGATATTTTTAATACGATATTATTTATTACAACAACCGAATCTCGAAACTAAACAAGCATTTAGTTACCCCTTTTTTGAAGAGTCCGATTCCTGTGATTTCGCCGTCGATATATATATATTCTGGTAGTTAGTGTTCCACGATTTTTAATTTTTTTTAATGTGAGGATGACTTACAAAATGCGAAAAGAAAAAAATAATAAGTATGTTTTCCCTCTATAAAATGCGAAAATATCACCCATAATATCAGAATAAAAAAATATTACAAATTCAATTAAAAATTAAACTACAATTAAAAGAAATTATATGCAATTTTATTTAATCCAAATAGATATTTTTTTGTAAACATAGAGCTTTTATTACTTTAAATTAGTAGCATAGTGTATGTTTGTCATCATTAAAAGTATCTTGCAGAAAGATATTAGTGCTAGAGAGATTTGTCACAGAAAGCCTGAAAAAATTCTGCGACAAGGCTCTGGAGTACTGTCAATATATCATCAACAAACACATTGAATAAGGTTTTTTTTTTTTTACTTTAACAGCACTTTTACCTTTTTCGAGAGTAAAAAAAGTAAAATTTGTCAAAAATCTGCTTTTTACTTTCAATATTTGAAAGGACACCGACCAAAAACTACTGCGTGTCGAATCAAACTTTTTCACAAGTGTATTCATCATCAGCTTTCAAACTTTATAATGATACTTATAGTGTGAAGTTTATATATATATACACACACACACACTTAGTATGAACAAACATGCATTTTCCCTTTTTTCCTGTAAATGTCTTTCATATATAGACCACTTTTTGTGGCCGGTCCTTAATTCCAGAGATACCAGATAAATGTTTTAGAGACTGCATGATTCAGTAAATTCGATATTGTATAGGATTTTTACTCACCGCTACTTATAAATAATTCAAAGGATAATTTGTTTCATTGTTGATTTAATACTGTGTTCTGCAAATTTTAGTTTGTAGTTGTTTTATAAACTATTTTGTCGAATCCGGAGCAGCTATAACGGACTGTGTGCTTAATAATGTAAAAGCGGTGACCAATAAAATCAGTAATAAATCAAAATAAAGCTAGCGAAATTTTTTTACTGTTTATTATTAAAGATGAATACTCAGTTGATCTATTCTTGCAAATATTAATATATGGTAGGAATTAATATTTAATTTAAGAATATTAATCCACTAATTAGTTGCTTTAGAGTTTGTAAAAAAACAAAATACACTGAATTAGTTCGTTCAATTTTTTTCCCCAGCTGAGTCCATCTCATTGGGTTTTCCTGTTGGTGTCCGTGCTCAAATTTTTTCATTAGGGAATGCATTAAAATTTATTTTTTATCGACGCTTACGGAATCGTAAAAAATTAACACATATATATTATTGTAATAAAATAAAACATTGCTTTTGAAAACAATATTTTAATCTTTTGTTCATTTTAACCTATTTTTATGATGAGAACTTTTTTGGCGGATATAAAAAATTTCGCCCTTCCATAAAGGATTTCCCATTACAAATGTTGATATACAAGGTGAAATATTTATTTTAATAAATAATTGGATGGGTAAAAGGACGTTTTTTTTCAAGTAAAATAAAAAAGTGCTATTATTTTATTTTTCGAATGGCAAATGTGACATTAATCAACCTTCATGCACTATTAATATGTTTTAGACTACTGGAATTTTCTTTGATAACCTTTAATCTCTTATTAGAAAATCTGGAAAATAAATTATCTGTACAATATGGGAGTAAAATAAATCTTGTATCACTTTTAATAACCTTTTAGACTATTAGATGGATTTTGACTTTGTTAATTGCTGCTGTGGGAAGAACGTATTACAATATTTATAAAAGTTCAATATAAGCGTGGAGAAATACACCGAAGAGCCATTACATAATGACCACCCTGCTAATAACATGTAGGACCACCTTTAGCCCTCAAAACTGCTAGCACCCGCCGTGGCATTGATTCCACAAGGTGCTGATAGGTAGTCTGAGGTATCTGGTACCAAGCGCTCACCAACTGGTCCTGCAATTCCCTCACATTGCGAGGG